>NC_046158.1:155084828-155192328 GCF_011064425.1 Rattus rattus | reverse complement strand
GAGGAGGTTTGAAGCTTGTTTATGCTTTCTTTTTTTTTTTGTCTGGAGACTGCACCGGTAACATATATGCATGTCCCTGCATTGACACAACGTCCTTGGACTTGTGAGGGGGAAACACTACCCGTTCATATTTGCTGAGTACCAACTACAGCCAGGCCTATCTTCAAGAGTAAGAATCTCTCTTACCCCTTAATACAAAAAGAGTGCAACTAGGCCTGGGAGATGGCTCTGCACAAGCTTGAGGATGTGAATTTGAATCTCTAAAGACCAAAGCCAGATGATTCAGAGCTCACCGTTGTTATCCTCGGGAGGAGTGCAGGAGGACAGGGCAGGGGAAAGCCCCCAAAGCTCGCAGACCAGCTTGAACACAGCAGAAAAAAAGAAAAGAAAGAAAAGTGCCCTGTCTCAAACGAAGTGGAAGGCGACGATGACACTTGAAGTTATCCTCTCACCACCACACTTGAGCCACAGCACATGTGTGCTTGCATTCACACCAGTGACTGCATGTATGCACACACGTGCACACACATTTAGAGATGAAAGAATGAAATTAAAGGAAGGGGCAGTTAACTTAGTCCCAGGCCAAGCTGACAGGCAGGCAGTGATCCTTAAGGAAGAGAGGAGGAAGAGGCACCTGTGCATGCAAGGCTGGGGTAGGGAGATGTAAAGAGCCTGAAGGTCCCTGGCTTGGGAGGCATCCGTGTGCTCCAAGTATGCCCTGAGCTCCCCAACAAGCAGTCAGGAGGGACAGGGAGACCTTGGGTCACACTCAAGGATTTTGCTGTGTTTGGAAGTCAGACACCATGGCTCTTCTGCCTCTAGGCACACAGGTGCTCAACCCTGCTATGCAGAGGAGTAGCTGGAAAGTTGGTAGAGTTGGAGAAGGCTGGAGCTACCCTTTCACTTCCTTGACATCGCCTGACTCCCTGTGGTCAATGTCCCAGCCACGGCTACTACGAAGAGGGCACAGGTGCCATCCCTGGCCTGGAGGAGGCCTGCGAGCTAGGTTTTAGTGAGCTATTCCTTCCTATTTCCTGACTACGGCAGATTGGTCCAGAGGCCAGTGATGTGTCTCAGCCTGGCACAGGTACAGAGATACAGGCAGAAGTCTGTAACCCGGGCTCCCCAGGGCCGGGGGTGGGGTGGGGTGGGGGCTTCCAGCTTCCTGAACTGACTGATGACCCTTTGTTTCCGGAGTCTCTTCCACTGCACTCACTCCAGCAGAAAAGCTTGCTGTGCCCAGCTGGTTGTCCTTAAAATTTCAAAAGAACTGGGCAGCCCAGACCCTCTGTGCATCCTCTCAGCTACTGCCTTTGGGAAACCCTGCACAGCCCTAAGTTGAGAAGACCCAGCAAAACAAAGCATTCGGTTTCACTGCTTTTCATGGCCCCTCAGGCCACCACTTTTAATGAGCCTTGGCTGGGACAAGTCTTGATATCATCAATCATGCCTTTCCTTCAAAAAAAAAATTACCAAACTCATTTGGTACATAAATAGTGCAAGACAAGTCAGCGCTTCCTAGTCAGACGTGAAAACCTGCAGAACCCAAGGTAACGTGCTCCCATGTGAGGGACTCTAAATCACCTCTAAAACGTTCATTTTCCCTTCGAGGCTAGGGTCACTGTTCACCCAGAGCCAGCTCCAGAAATCAGAGCACGAAGCATGGGAGAGAACCTCCATGGTTTCTAGACACTCTTGTCTGGGTCTAAAAGAAAGAAATCAAGAGATATTATCCAGGTCTGGCCATCAAAGTGACTGAAGACTACAGCACACAGCCTGGTTGCCTGAGCTTGTTGTAAAGCTGGATTTGGTACTCAGACTCTGGACCCCTCAGCTACAGATAGCAATGCAATACTGAAACCCAGAAAGCATCACTCTCCTTGTCTCAGGCTATCCCAAGTGATCTCTTAATGATTGGCACCGTCTGCTGAGTCTCAGTCTGGAACCTCCAGACCCAGCTCTGCCCCCATCTTCAGGATTTCCTCTACAGGCCCTGTGAATACCACCCCCTTCATCCTGGGCTTACTTCTTCCCTTACAGCCCTCTCCAACCTCCATTCCCCCTCCTCCCTGCCAAGCCTTCCACCTCTCCATGAAGGGCACTGCCCATCACTGGGGCTCAGGCACAGAATTACAGAGCATCCTGGACTTGTGGCAACCAGGCCAATAGTTCCCATCAGCAGCTACAGTGAAGATGTTTGAGAGCGCCCCTTCTTCCAGAATCCCAAAGACACCCCCAAGGGGGTGCTGCCATAGGCCAACTGGGGCGGAACTCTATCCTCGGCCTCCCTGCCTGCTGCCTAAGATTGTACAGAGAAGATACAGGTGACTGATCCCAGAACCTAAAGATGCTGGCCCAAACTCAACTTTCTCCACTCTCCTCAGTCTCAGGGACCCTCCCTCAGGCTGGACCCCACACACAATGAGTCCTCTGTCCTCTGTAGCACCCCGGCGTCTGGACCTGCTCTTACGGTGCTTTCGGGACTGTGATGTCTGCCGACCCACTGACTCAACGCTCCCTCTCTCTTTGGCAAAAGTGGGTCAACGGTGATGGCTGAGCCCTGCCAGGGCCAAAGCCTGGGCAGAGGCTATGGAACTATTTTTAAAATGTGGCGACTGAAAGGCACATGTGGAACAGGTGAAATGTTGCATAAGCAGGCAGGTAGCTCACACACCGATGCCCCGAGCATACTGCCCTGCAGAAGGGCTGCAAGAGTCCAGGCCTCAAGTCCAACCTAACACACTACGCTGAGCATCTGATACTCAGCTGCAACAAAACAGGGGCAGGGAGCCTTTAGGCTGGGGGAACACATACGCTGTGCAGGTAGGAAGGAAGGAGAAGGCTTCCTTTAGCTAGAGGGTATCACGCCAAAGAGGCCATCCCAGAGGAAGCACCCTCTCAGATGAGTGGCGCCTCTTGTCCAGGTGCCACTAGACATGGGCAGAGTAGTTGGCACCCAGTATTTAGGAGAAATAGAGTCAGCAATGGGATGCCTCTGTCCTGTCTTCTGGAACGCCCAGCTCTCCGCTCACTCACTGAACAAAGGTATCCAAACGCTCCGACCACGGGTAGAAGTCCTGTGGGTCGTCCACTAACCTCAGCATCTCAGAGCCTCCCCAGCATGGCTTGTGACTCCGTGAATCCCAAGGTTCCCCAACCTGAACATCCTGAACCAGTTATCTTTCAGGACTAGGGAGAAGAGGGGATGTTGGGCCGAGCACGCTGTGGAAGGACTCAGCTACACAACTGTCTTCCATGTTGGAGATGCTGAACCCCTCACACCAGGTGAAGGCAGAACTGCCCTTCCTGGGCTAAGCCAGTTTCTGAACTAATCTGATCCCAGAGCACCTGAGGCGCTGCTTGAATGTTCAGGTAGGTGAGTGGGGCAGTGGGCCTGCAGTGAAGCCCCCCGGGGGGGAATGCTGGGGAAAACCAACTAGGAAGCCCTGGCCAGAATCTCCTTCCCTGACAGCACAGCCGGCCCACCACCCCATCCTGAGCCAAGGCCACCGAGGACAAGCTTAACCCTGGTCTTCTTACCAGGGACCTGAGCCCTTCCCTGGACCAGATGGGCCTCTGATCATTGTGGTCTCCTTAGGTTCCCCCCTTCTCAACCCCCACCTCCTCACTCAGTCCAATCTTTCAACTGCATCCGAACTCGCTCCAGGGTTCCAGGACCAGGTGTCTGCCCTGTAGGGGGCGAGGGCTCTGTGAGCCAGTTTTGGAGAAAAGCCAGCACTCACAGAGCTCTTTCCGGATAGTTAGCACTGTACCCTGATATCGCGGCTCAAAGATAAATCGCCCCCATTTTGCAGAGATGGAAACCGAGGCATGGCGAGGTCACGTGTCTGCCAGGTACACTGGGGGCACTTATGCCATCGGAGGGGAGATTTCAAATCCGAGATGAGATCATAGGACCCTAAAGCCCAGTTTTCCTGCCCACAGTACCCATAGCCCTTGTTTAGGGATAGATCCCTAAGACTCTACTGCAGAAGAAAGCAGGATGCGCCGGCGCTGTAGCTCGGGCGCAGCCGGCAACCTAGCGGTGCGCAGCAGTCAAGGGCAGTACCAGGGGGGCTCTGGACCGGTCGCCCAGGCCCGCGTGAGCCAGGGACCTTAGATCTCCTTTGCACTTACCTTGCTCCAAGTCTCGGGCGATGGTGTCCTGGGGCCCTAAGGCACGCAATAGCGAGCGCAGAGGTGCGGGCCAGCGGGCGTGCCCCCTGCCTTGGCCACGCATCTCCCTGAAGGCTAGACCCGTGCGACTCCGGGCTACGTCCGCCCCTCAGAGCACTGTGCAGAGCCGGGGCCCCAGGAGGTGCTGGCAGGGCGGGGCGGGACTGAAGCGGGGGCGGCGCCGCCTTGAAAGGCTCGGCCCCTTCTCAGCGCGGAGGCGCAGAGGGGCTCAGCAGTGACCTTGACCTCCTGGACATTCCCAGAACGATGGCGGGACCCTTGACTCAGAGAGTCTGGGACAACCCTGGAATCGCCAACGACCAGTGTGGTCAAGAGATGAACACCGGGGGTTAATTACGTAGTAAGGAGGCTGCAGAGTTAGAGCTGCTGTGGGATCCTGAACTAGTCGCTTGACTTCTCTGAGTCTGGGATTTCTTGTGCCTAAATAGGATTTCGGAAGGTGAAATGAGATACTAAGCAGAATTGAGATCTGGAAATGGTGCGCCCTGGTGGTGGAGACCCTTGGACTGCCCACCAGCTAGCTGTATGATGGCTGTAAGATGCAGGGACCGTAACTGCGCTCCAGCAAATCCCATATACGCTGTTACGCTGTTGTGGAATGAAGCTGTTATTTTTCTCTCAAGTACTGTGTGGGCAAACCCTGCTTCCAATGGCCAGCTCCAAAATAGACTGTTAGCCTGCTCGAATCCCTCTTTGCCTCACAGTTCCAAGCCCTCCCTTTACCACAGTCCCAGGAGTCTTTGCTGAGTTCAGGATTCAAACCCAGTCTTGCTTGAGAGGGACCCTGGGCGCCAGGTCACCCAGAGAGACCCAGGAAGCTCTCATTCTGAGCCACTACGATAACACACAAGCGTCCCCAGATCCAAAAATCAATAGAATTGTCTGTCCTACTGTCTCCGGGAGCTTTCAAGTGCGTCTCTGTGGCCCTCCAGTCTACTCATACCCAATGAGGCAGAGCAGGTAGGCTCCCGTGTGCAGGTAGCAGAAGTACTGAGCCAAGTGTTCCGCCCACCCGCACCTTCTAAGAAAGCCTGGGCCCAACCTGCTGGGATGCCGCAGCCTTCACCACCAGAAAGAACTTTTAACTACGTAACAGTTCTTAGCTGGCACTAGATGGCGCTGCACGAATCGGTCCTTCCGTGGATGGAAGGCAGACTGAGTATCCGCGGTGTAGCTGTGGAAATGTAACTGAGTATTCTGTTCCCTCTCCCTTTTCTTTCTGCATCTTCTCCCCTCAGCTCTGTTGAGGAGATGCGGAAGCTCAGGACAGTGAAGTCACTCTCTTTAGGAGGCCAGGAGTGGGGACAGCCAGTATTCTAAACCTGGCTGATGTCTAGGTGATTGTTATCAGGACTTGCTCTTTATTCAGAGCAATGATGTGGTCTAGTGAACGCCTCACCAGAGATGTTTGGGTTTCCCTCTCCCAAGCCTCTCGGTCCGTGTGAATAGTGTCATCACTTGCTAACACATCCGGGTTTTGAAGATCAGCCTTAGGCTATAGCTCTGGCCACTCAATGGCCGTTTGCTGTGTATACCTCTCTACTGGTAGTAGTGGTCGCACCGTTCCCTGGGGAGCCCCTCTCCAACGGTTTGGATAGGATATGTCCCCCATGGGGTCATGTGTTTGAACACTTGCTCTCCAGTTGGCGCTATTGTTTTGAGACCTCGTGAAACTTTTCAGCGGTGGATCCTAGCAGGCAGAAGTGGATCCAGGGCACAGGCCAGCTTATGACACTGTCCTCTTCCTGTCCCATTTGCTTTGTGTCTGAGGGGATGTGAGAAAGCAACCTCATATTCCTGCCACCATGCCTTATCTGCCATGAAGGACTACAACCAGGAGCTAAAATGAATCCTTCCTCACAGACTTTGTTTCTTGCTTCTTCCTGGTGACTATATAACCATTCTGACAGAAGTAAGTCCACGTTCAGGCCTTGGGGTGAGCTTATGGTGCAGGGTAAATCAATCTGAAGTAACTGCCCACCTATATTCATAGATGAGTTGGTTCACAGAGGCGCATACATCTAGAGCATTGCTAGATTAAGAAAAGGGAAACTTGCCCCAGCTTTTTCAGTTACTGTGACAAAACACCATGATTACGGCAATTTAAGAGGAAAAAGGTTATTGGGGCTTATAGTTCCAGGGCGTTACAGAAGTGACTAAGCGTTGCATAGTGTCAGGGAGGCAGGCATGATGTTGGATCAGTAGCTGAAAGCTTACAGCCTGATTCACAATTTAGGAGGGAGATGGAGATAACTGGAATGGCTGAGCTCTTGAAACCTCTTAGCCCATCCCAGTGACATGCTTCTCCAAACAAGGCTGCACCTCCTTGTTCTTCCTAAACTGTCCACCAGTTGAGGGGCAAAAAATCAATTATATGAGCCAACAGTCTCATTCAAACCACTACAACCTTTTCATCTACTGGGGTGGGAGTGATGCCATCCAGACTTCTAGAAACTTCCCCATCCCTCAGAATGAGAATGCCTGAATGGAGAGGAGCCTGAGGAGGGAGTATTCTGAGAGAGCTAATAGCCGTGTCTGTGAGCGTGTCTCTCCAGCTATGTAGAATGTAGACTTTCGAAAAGCAGGAATTTTCTTTCAGCCTCCCTGCCATTATTGCCCCTTGCAGCCTTGAGGAGGAAGAGGTCATCAGACTTTCACCCTTGCTCTCTGTCTCCCTCTAAAGGTCAGTGTCTTCATCGCCCTCCACCTCTTTGAATGCAGACATAATGGTAACCTGCAAACAGAGGTCCTTTTGACAGGTCTACACTGCCTTCTTGTCCTTGTTAATGAAAGAGGAACAACAGGCACCAGCATCCTAGTAGCCATGGACCAAGACCAGGGTCCCTGGACCTTTGAACCTAAGCAGGGTCTCTGAGGAAAGAGTTGGGAAGAGGAAATCAGAATAACTAATTTGTTGACCTCTCTCCAGGACAGGCTCTGCACTAACTTTATCCATCAATGGTCTTCACAGTCAGAGGCAGGGGTGATTAATAGTCCCTTTCAACATGAGAAAGTGACATTTAGAGTTCTTCCTAGTGCTGCCACTGGGACAAGGCAAAGACATACCCAACCAGGAGTCCCATTTCTAGATGGCTCTAAGGAGAAGAGACACTGGCAAGGCCTGGCCATTCCTAAGGCCCAGCAAAAGCCCTGGAGCCCAGTCTTCTGTGCATACTCCTCACCATGAGAGCACAGTCTCAGGCTGGAGCAGGTGACAGTCCTGGTATAGAGAGGAGAGATGCCTGGAGCCAGTGGGTAGAGCAGCAGTGGCCAAAGAATTGAGGATGGATGGATCTAGGTCATGGGAATCTGCAGCTGTGAGACTGCAAGTCTGGTGCCTCCAGATCCCCAACAGATGAGGTGAGACACGGCACGGTGTCGACACATGGACATGTACACGTGTGCACACATATCCCCCAAGCCCATTGCCTCAGTCTGTGCTGGGAGTTTCCTCAGCTTCTTCCTGTATTACAGGTACCAGTTGGGATAAGGACCAACAGTCCACTTGGAGGTTCAGGGTGGGCCCTGGAGTGGTTTTTGATCCATGTCACAGGCAAATCAGGCTTGGTGCATGGTAACATCTGCATCAGTGTCTATCATGTGTATGTTATAGCCACACCCATGGTTCTCTTTTGGCTCCACTTCTCAAGTTGATGTAGTTGTACCTCGCAGGGAGGGGATTAGGATGTGGCCTCCAAAGTCACTAAAAAAGCTTTGTCTCTGAAGGAAGTCTGTCAGTAACCAGAGATGTGCAGTTAAGAGCACTGGCTGTTCTTCCGATTGAGTTCAGCATCCGCATGGCAGCTGAACTCAAGGTTCAAGCTAATGCCATTTCTGTTTCTGTGGCCTGTCATCACATACATACACTGTGTACCATCAGAGAGAGAGAGATTAGAAAGAGAGAGAGAGAGGAGAGAGGAGAGAGAGGATGTGGTCCTGCCCAAATAGGGACAAAAGGAAAAGGGTCCGCCCAAACACAGTCAAAAGAAATTTCTTAAAAGATGGGGAGAAATGTGCTTGTCATACAAGCAAGATTGAAGATCCCTGAAGGAAACCACCTGTGTATCTCACCTAAGGAGGTAGGAGACTGAGTCAGGAAAGAGCTAGGCCTAGCTGAGAGATGCCTCAGCAGTAAAGCACTGGCAAAGATTAACATCAGGTTTTCTTCCAGAGAACTGCACAATGGTTCAGTTACATATCCGCATGGCAATACACTCACAACCAGCTGAACTCACACTATTCAGAGGATCTAATGCCATTTTCACACACCATGGTTTCTGTGGGTACTACATGTGCACACTGTACACATGCACATACACTCAAAGTACACACACACACACACACACACACAGAGAGAGAGAGAGAGAGAGAGAGAGAGAGAGAGAGAGAGAGAGAGAGAGCACCCTGGTTCCAGGATAAGACAGAAGCTGCCTCAAATAACACAACAAAGAAGACTCAAGACAAGGAAGAGTAGGGTCCGCCCAAACAGAGAAAGACAGTCAGAGTATCAGAAATTTCAGAAATCTCAGAGGGAGACAAAAGATGTCTCAGCAGAGAATGTGCTTGTCATACAAGCAAGGGGAGTTCAGACCCCAGAACTCAAATAAACACTATGTGAGCACGGCAGCTCACCTGTATGTGAGTCTCACCTAAGGAGGTAGAGACTGAGATGCAGGAAAGAACAGAAAAACTGATCAGCCAAACTAGCTGCAACGAGGAGCTCTGTGGATTGATTGAGAGAACACACCCTTCACCTCAGAATAAAGTGGAAGAGACCCTCCTTCCTGAGAGACAAAGAACCCAGCCAAAACATGTCAAAAAATACATATTGAGGCTACTAACTATCAAAGCCAGCAGTAAACCACTGAGTTGAGAACGGAACCCCCGTTGGAAAAATCAGAGGAAGGACTGAAAGAGCTGAAGGGGCCTGCAACCCCATAAGAACAAGAATTCCAACCAACCAGAGCTCCCAGGGACTAAGCCACTACCCAAAGACTGTACATGGACTGACCCTGGGCTCCAACTGCATATGTAGCAGTGAATAGCCTTTTGGGGCACAGTGGAAGGGGAAGCCCTTGGTCCTGCTAAGGTAGACCCCCAGTATAGGGGATTGTTGGGGGGCACCATAATGGGGGTGAATGGGGTGGGGAACACCCTTATAGAAGGGTAGGTGGGCTGATGGACAGGAAACTGGGAAAGGGAACAACATTTGAAATGTAAATAAGAAATACCCGATTTAGTAAAAATGTAGGAAAAAAAGAGCAATATGAAGAATCAGTGAAACAAAGAGTTGATTCTTTGAGAAAATCAGAGAAATATGCACACCCTTGTTGAAAACAAAGTGAAAGATGGGGAGAGAGTATCCAAATTAACAAAATAAGAAATGAAAACGGGGGGATATAGCAGACACCAAAGAAGTCCAAAGAATCATTATGTCATACTTTAAAATCTTGAACTCCACAAAATTGGAAAAATCTAAAAGAAATGGATAATTTTCTTGACAGATATCACTAACCAAAGTTAAATCAAGTTAAGATAAACAATTTAAATCTATAACCCCTAAGGAAATAGAAGCAGTCATTAAAAGTCTTGCAACAACAACAGCCTAGGGCCAAACAGTTTTAGGGCCGAATTCTGTCAGACTCTCAAAGAAGAATTAACATCAGTACTTTTTACATTATCCCAAAAGATAGCAACAGAAGGAACATTGCCAAATTTACTTTATAAGGCCACAGTCACCCTGATATCCAAACCATGCAAAGACTCAACAAAGAGAGAATTACAGACCAATTACCCACAGGAACATTGGTGAGGAAACAATAAAATATCAGAAACCCAAATTTAAGAACACATCAAAGACATCATCCACTATAACCAAGTAGGTTTCATCCCGGAGACGCAGGGGTGGTCTCACATGTGAAGATCAGCCAATGTAATCCACCATACACACAACTGAAAGAAAGAAAAAGACACGATCATCTCATAAGATGCCGAAAAGGCTGTTGACTAAATTCAATATCCCTACATGATTAAAAAAAAATCCTGTCCAGATTAGGAATAAACGGAACATACCTAAACCTAATAAAGGAAATTTACAGAAAGCCTACAGCCAACATCACATTAAATAGAAAGAAGGTCAAGGCAACTCCATTAAACTAAAGAATAAGACAAGGCTGTCCACTCTCTCCATATCTATTCAATATAGTACTTGAAATTCTAGCTGAAGCAATAAGATATCTGAAGGAGATCAAGGGGCTACAAATAGGAAAGAAAGAAGTCAAAGTGTTATTATTTGCAGAAGATATGATAGTATACATAAGAAACTAGAAGAATTCCACCAGGGAACTCCTACAGCTGATCAACACCTTCAGCTAAGTGTTGGACACTTCTGAACTTGATATAAGGCCACAGTCACCTTAGATCAGGGTGTGTGGCTGGACACAAGATTAACTCAAAAAAAATCAGTATCCATGTCATATAAAATGACTAACTGACAAATGGATTGAGGGAAAAAACTAGGGAAACAACATTGTTCACAATAGCCACAGATAATATACTATATATTTGAGTAAGTCTAAGCAAGTGAAAGACCCGTATGACAAAAACTTCAAGCCTTTGCAGAAGGAAATTGAAGAAAATATCAGAAGATGGAAAGATCTCCCATGCTCATGGATCAGTAGGATTAACATTATGAAAACTCAAGCCCAGGTAGATTAAAGAACTCAGTCTAAAACCAAACATACTTCCGAGGAGTGGTGGTGCACACCTTTAATCCCAGCACTTAGGAGGCAGAGGCAGGCAGATCTCAGAGTTCAAGGCCAGCCTTCTAATACCCTATTTCAAGAAAACAAAACAAAAACTAGATACACTGAATCCGATGGAAGAGAGGCGTGGAATAACCTTGAAGGTCTCAAGTTATTAGGCATCAAACAAACCAAATAATCCAATTTAAAAAGGTGGGGTTCAGATCCAAACAGAGAATTCTCAACAGAGGAATCTCAAGTGCCTGAAAACACTAAAAAATGTTCAGCATCCTTAGCCACCAGAAAAATGCAAATCAAAAACTGCTTTGAGATTCCGTCTTGCACCAGAATGGCTAAGATTGAAAAACACAAATGACAGCTCACGCTGTCAAGGCTGTGGAGAAAGGGAAGCACTCCTCCATTACTGGTGGAAGTGTAAACTTGTAGAGTCACTGTGAAAATCAGTATCGGTTGTAGTAAATCTCCAACCCCAGTAAGCCCGTGCAAAAACCACACAACTCAACTACAGTACACCTAGATTGGGCAGATCTACCACTACACTAAGCTATTCCCCAGCTATGAGATCCCTTATTACTTGTGGCTTCTCCAGGCCATGTGGTTCTGCTCCATCTTTCTCCCACCTCCTCTCCTCTGTCCTTCTTCCTCCACTCTCTAATACCTCCAGCCCCACCATTCTCTTCCATTGTCCAATCATAGGCTCTAGTCTTTATTTGACCAGTTAAAAATGGGGAGAAGGTTCACATGAAGTCACAAATGAGTATGTGAGCTACTCCGCGTCAGGGCAGCCAATCTTGAAGACATAGAATTAACAGAATACAAACAGCTTCAGGGCAACCCACATTTCTTCCTTATTGTTCAATCTAAAGACTCTTTTCTCTCAGATATAAATTGAGCACAACCATTACAACTAGGTAAATTATAAAGTATAAGATACACTTAACACCCAGTCCATTATATAAAGCCCTCTACCATCTATCCTAATTTAAAGAGCTTACATTTCTTTACCTGATTCATGTTCTGTCTTTAGCTTATATGACCACCTGGAAACCGTCCTCTCAAATCTTTAGCATCTTTCTCAATGCTAAACAACCAGAGTTGACTATGAGACTATAACTAATCTTTAACCCCATCAGAATCCAAGAACGGCTTAAACATTACCTGAAAATTTAGGAAGCAAAAAAAAGGTAGCTTCAAAAATTAACCAATTTGTAGAGATGGCTGACTACCTGGATATTCTCTCATTTCTCAAAACGTTGGAGCATCAGTCTTTAGCCTTCTGTTCCAGGATCATCTGACAGACCTTTTTAAAGGAAAATTATGAAACACTGCTTACCCTGTCTTCGCAGAGGTCTCGGTCGACTGTTCCATATAGTGTATCTTTTTCCAGGAAAGTATTTTTTTTCTGTAGATGAATTGAGGCAATTCTTGCTCAGTGGCTATCTTGTCACAACTGAAGTAACACTACTGATGCTCAATTTCTTCTTTGAAGGGGGGTGCTGTCTGGAGCAGTCAGGTTTCTAGTCAAATGAACTTTAATAATGAAATGGCCTCTCTCCTCCAGCCGAGGAAGATGCCCAAAGGAAAGAAGGCCAAGGGGAAGAAGGTGGTCCCGGCCCCCGCCGTGGTCAAGAAGCAAGAGGCCAAAAAGGTGGTCAATCCTTTGTTTGAAAAAAGGCCTAAGAACTTCGGCATTGGGCAGGACATCCAGCCCAAAAGAGATCTCAGACGCTTTGTCAAATGGCTCTGCTACATCAGGCTGCAGCGGCAAAGAGCCATCCTCTATAAGTGACTCAAAGTACCCCCTGCCATCAACCAGTTCACCCAGGCCCTGGACAGGCAAACAGCGACTCAGCTGCTTGAGCTCGCCCACAAGTACAGGCCAGAGACAAAGCAGGAGAAGAAGCAAAGGCTGCTGGCCCGGCGCTGAGAAGAAAGCTGCTGGCAAATGGGACGTCCCAACTAAGAGACCACCTGTCCTCTGAGCAGGGGTCAATACAGTCACCACTTTGGTGGAGAACAAGAAGGCTCAGCTGGTGGTGATTGCCCATGATGTAGACCCCATTGAGCTGGTGGTTTTCCTGCCTGCCCTGTGTTGAAAGATGGGGGTGCCCTACTGCATCATCAAGGGGAAGGCCAGGCTGGGGTGCCTGGTCCACAGGAAGACGTGCACCATTGTTGCCTTCACACAGGTGAACTCGGAAGACAAGGGTGCTCTGGCTAAGCTGGTGGAAGCTATTAGGACCAATTATAATGACCGATATGACGAGATCCGCCGCCACTGGGGAGGCAACGTCCTGGGTCCTAAGTCTGTGGCTCACATTGCCAAGCTGGAAAAGGCAAAGGCTAAAGAACTTGTCACTAAACTGGGTTAAATGTATACCTAAGTTTTCTGTATATAATATAATTACAAAATTTAAAAAAATGAAATGGCCTTAAATGGCGTATTTTGTGGACTTCTGAAGCTTTTGAAGACTATCTATCTATGTAAAGTATATTTAGACTGTTTAACCTTAACTATTTTCGTCATTTCTATTTGAGAAAAATTAAAAATACTTCATTATAAATCAGAATCAAATATAACAATGGGCTTATTACCTGGCTCTCAACTTGCATTATTCAACCATCTTAAACAGTTTGTAATGCCAGTTGTTTCCAGGATTGGATCTAAGCTTTGCATTTTTAGATGAGCTGCAGAGGCACAATGCCCATCAAGAGTAAAAATATTAATTTCGAACTTTGTATCAATATAAGAAATTCACACTAATGAAAACCTTAAATATGTATCAATCTATACATTTTGTTAAAATGTAAAATTATAATACTAATTTGTGTTAATTATAAAGATTTCCAGCAATGTAAGATATGGTTATACAACGTTTTGTTTAAGAGTAAATTTGAGAACCTATCCCTATTTGTCTATTTTTCTAATTTCTATATTATTATATCTCCCCTTTTCTCTTCTACTTCCCTTTCCTTTACCTAAAAAGGAAGGATAGAGAAGAGGAAAGGAAAGGTAGACATCCCTGAGTCCAAATTCTCTAGTTTCCTTTCTTGTCTAAAGCTACAGCATTCTCTTAAAATGACAACACATTTGTAATTTATAAAATAACCAGGACCATCCACCCCAACCCAAGGGACTGGGATGATGATCTTCTTTTGCTTGTTTCTAATTGAATTGCTTCTGGGGGCCCAAAGGAAAATGAGAGAATTGGTTTTGTCAAAGGAGGGCTAGCTGGAATCATTTTTATTCCAGTCTCTATGTGTTGAGAAAGTCCATGGTTTAACTGACATTCTGACTATACTAATAGTCAGGGCAAGCTAGCTGTTCGGGAAATGTCCTAGAAGCAAGTCTTGGGAGGAAGCAGCTTCAGTGTAGCTGAGGTAGAATACAGCAAGGAGCTGCAATAGAAGGTCCCAGAATCTCAGCAGAGCAGAGTATGGATCTTGTCAGGGTTGTCTTTTCCTCTTTCATTCTGCATATATAAACCTTACAAGCAACACATAACTCTGTAAAGACATTTATATGGAGTGTGTAGGGTTCACAGCTCAGTTGATGAAGATCAATAAGGAAACATGGCTGCCTTTCTTCATAGGTTAGTTTGATCATATAATCAAACTACAATATACATTTCCATTTATGTCACCTTAAAGGCTGGTGTACAATAACAAGTCATGAGAATTTTGTACCCAATAAGTGTTATTGACTTTATGGAGACATTTACGTCTCAGCCAGTTACAGAGTTGTCTTTGTGTACAGAGACATATACATTACCATGTATACATCATCTGTCTTGTTGATCTTGTTAGTCTCCATAGTCAAGGTCTTTGGGGGGGAGTCTCCCTTTGTCATATCTGATTTTTATCAAATTGGAAACACAACTTTTCTTCTCCTGTGTAAATATAGGCATAACCCCTCCCCAGCATAATATATTTTCCATTTTCCATTCTGATGTCACAACATCCTTTAAATAAACTGGCTGGTTTAGTTTAGAAGTTATTTTTTTCTGCAATCTAACGTCTTTCAGCAGCCGTAGCTTTTTGTTCATCAGCATTTACCATTTTTAAGGTTAATAAAACACTATGTAATCTGTCCCTGGGGTTTTTGTTGTCCCCTTGGAGCTTTCTGTATCTTTGTCTCCCTCTGGTGTTTGATTTAGGACATTGTAGTCCTCTGATTCTCTTATTTGCAGGGAGGGGCTGATTGTACAAAGACCCGTGGCTTTTGTGTTTCTGAGCCTGCTCTACATCTTTTGTTGTAGCTGGCAGCGTGTATGCTGATCTCAGGTAGCAGTCGGGAGAGTGGGTCTGGCTGAGTCTTCTTTAGACACCAGAGAAATGGGAGAGCAAGCAAGGCTCCCTGGACTTAGAGGCCCAGATCAGCTCACTGTGTCTGTCAGTAAACTGCTTGCAGGCAGGTGTGTTCCAGGGTCCCCTGCCCTTCCCTAGTCTCAGAGAATCTGACATTGGCACTGCCCAAGTCTCAGCTTCGGGCTGGGATGTTGTTGCCCCTGGCTGAAGCCGTTTGTCTGGGGCTTGGGGAGGGAGCCTCTCTGTAGCTCTTTGCAGACCTCTCAGACACAGTGAGTTTTTATTTTATGTATATGAGTACACAGTAGATGTCCTCGGACGCACCAGAAGAGGGCATCAGATCCCACTACAGATGGTTGTGAGCCACCATGTGGTTGCTGGGAATTGAACTCAGGACCTCTGGAAGAGCAGTCAGTGCTCTTAACCACTGAGCCATCTCTCCAGCCCCCACCTCACAGTCAGTTTTTAATCTACATATTGTTGTAGCTTTAGATTGTGGCCCTAGCTATTTATTTGGGGGTGGGGTGGGGGTGGGGAGGCGCAGCGGACTTTTATCTCAGGTTAGTTGGGATCTAAGACCCATGTTGGGACCCAATTTGCTGTAGTAAATCTCCAACCCCAATAAACCTGTGCAAAAACACACAACTCAACTACAGTATTTATAAGCTGTACACCTAGAATGGGCAGATTTACTACACTAAGCTATTCCCCAGCTATGAGATCCCTTATTACTTGTGGCTTCTCTAGGCCATGTGGTTCTACTCCATCTTTCTCCCACCTCCTCTCCTCTGTCCTTCTTCCTCCACTCTCTAATACCTCCCACCTTTCCCTTCCCTTGTCCAATCATAGGCTCTAGTCTTTATTTGACCAGTTAAAATGGGGAGAAGGTTCACATGAAGTCACAAATGAGTATGCGAGCCACTCTGCGTTGGGGCAGCCAATCTTTTTTTTTTTTAATTTGCCAAGCTGTGACTGTTTATTAACGGACCAGATTAAAAAAATACCACGGGCAATACCTTAGTTCATCCGTCTAATAAGCCTGTTTATCTGGTCTTCCCTGTTGCCAGCATTTCCACCTTCCACAAAGTGAGTTGTCTTTTTCTTCATTCCACCTCGTGGAGAAGATAGTTTGAGGGGCCACAGGAAGTTATTTGCTTCCTTGAAGCGTTTCCCAACTGTATAGATCTCATGAATTAGATCCTCCATGCAGACGATGCCAAATTTACCACGAGATCGAGCAATCAAGGAATTAACTGTCAAGGCAATGCGCTTTTTATTGATTTTGCCGTAGCCTCGCTTGTAGATGAGCTCATTTACTGACTTCAGGTCGGGGTATCCCCATGCAGTGTACGGTTCCACGATCCTCAGCATGTTCACTGAAGCCTTGTTGAGCTTAACAAAGGTGCCATGGAGGATCTGCCGAGGACGAAGCAGCTGCAACACCTTGCACACCTTTGTGCTACCTCCATTGATACCTCGGATTCTGATGACGAAGGCCAATTCTGGTTCTGTGGGCGCACAGACGTTCCCAGCTCTCCTTGCCGTCCTAGCCATGCGAATCTCAGTCCGGTACGTCTGTCTGTACTCCTTGTGAGAGTGCTTTGCCTTCTCGTAGATGAGCTTCCTCCTTGCCTTTCGCAGTGTCTTCAGGATGAACTTCTTCCTCAGTCGCTTCACCTTCAACTCTGCAAAATTCCTTCGCTTTTTCTCAAGGGTTTCTGGCTCAGCGGGAACCTTTTTCTTCTTAAGGGTTCCTGGCGCAGCGGCAACCCATGGTTCCAGCCGGAATAAGAGCTGGGGCAGCCAATCTTGAGAAAACAGAATTAACATCAGAGTACAAATAACACCAGAGCAACCCACAACAAATATGGTGGTTCTTCAGAAAATTGGGAGTCAATCTACCTTAAGACCCCATTATACGACTCCTGGACCTAAATGACATTCTATCCTATAACAAGGACACTTGATTAACCATGTTCATTGCAGCCTTATTCATAATAGTCAGAAACTGAAAACAATCTACATGGTCCTTCAACCAAAGAATGGATACAGATAATGCGGTACATTAGCACAATGAAGTACTACTCAGCTGTTAAGAACAATGACATCATGATATTTGCAGGCAAATAGATGGGACTAGAAAAAAAAATCATGCTGAGTAAGGTAACCCAGACACAGAAAAATGGTATGTACTCACTTATAAGTGGATATTAACAGTTAATAGAGGTTAGATAAAAGGTGTGCTCTGGGGGGATGCCTGGATCTCCCTGGGAAGGGGAATAGAATAGATTATGCAGGTGGACTGAGGGAAAGTGGAGATGGGAACAGGAGGGATTAGGCAGAGGAAAGGAGAGAGTACAGGGAGGGATAAATGGAATTGAAGGGCATTTGGGGGACAATTTGAAAAACTAGTGTAGTGGAAACTCCTTGGCATCTATGAGGGTGACCCTAGCAAGGACTCCTGTTAATGGAGACTACAGAGCCTGAATTGGCCATATTCTGTAACCAGGCAACTTTCAGTGTTGGGACTGAGACACAAACCCAGGCACAAAACCTTCAACCTACAATAATCTATCAGGCTTTCAAGATATGCTTGGGCAATGGAGGCACAGAACTTGTGGAAGTGGCCAAATAATGATTGATCTAATTTGAGGCTGGCACCATGAGAGGTATTCCATGCCTGACACTGCCTGGATGGCCAAGAATCTGAGGCTGAGTCTCAAAAGCTAAACGCAGAACCACCATATGACCCAGCTATATCACTTGTGGTGCTTTGAATAGGCCGCACAGACTCATGTGTTTGAATGTTTGGCCAGTAGGGAGTGGTATTATTAGGTGGTTTGGAGGAAGTGTGCCACTGTTGGGAAGGGCTTTGAGGTCTCTTATGCTCCTGCTTCATCTAGTGTGGTACACTGTGTCTTTATGCTGTCTTTAGATCCTTTCCAGCACCATGCCTGCCTGCATGCTACAATGCTTACTACCATGATGTTAATGGACTAAACCTCTAAAACTGTAAGCCAGCTCCAAATTAAATGTTTTCCTTTATAGGAGTTGCCATGGTTATGGTCACTTCACAGCAATAAAACCCTAGAACACCATTCCTGGGCCATATACCTAAAGGGCCACAGGGACACATGCACAGCCATATTTATTCTGCTCTATTCACAATAGCTGGGAATTGGAAGTGGCCTAGTTGCCCATCATCTGACCCTTGGATAAGGAAAATGAGTAAAGTGGAACTTTATTCATCTGTAATGGAAAATGAACTCACGAAATCTGCAGGAAAATGAGTGGAACTGGAAAAATTATACTGGGTGAGGTCACCCAGGCCCAGAAAGAAAATGCAGTGTGTTCTCCTTTATGTGTGGATAGTGATTTTGAATCTTTGGATTTAAGGATTAACTTGGAGTGTCCCGAGAGAATGGGAAGCTCAAGGGGTGAGAGGGAGGGAGGAACACTTAAAGGTGGGGGGAGTAGAAGACATATGATGTGAAATGAATATGAAAGAGGGGGTTGGATACTGAGGGTTAAACATTTAGCTAGATGATGAGGCAGGAGAATGTGGGAAAGAATTCAAGGTTAGTTAGACAAAACTAAGAATGTGTGAAAAGCTGTTTGGAATCTTACTACTTTGTAAAAAAAAAACATAAAATAAAAAAAATAGAGTTTGGGTGCTCGGGAGATGGCTTAGGAGTTAAAAATGCTGGCTGCTCTTCCAGGGGACCAGGATTTATTACCAGTACCCACATGACAACTCACAACTGTAATTCCAGTTCCATGGGACCTGATGTTCTTCTGGCCTCTGTGGACACCAGGCATGCATGGGGTACACAGATGTATGTGCAGGTGCAACACCCATTCACATAGAATAAAAAGAGATAAATTTTTTTTTAAAATGGAGTTTTAATGGAGGTGCCCTACATGAGTAGACAACGATGCTCACAGAACATGAGGGCTATTAAATGAAACTCTCAGTGCCAGACACAGGATACCTCCCTCCATGCTCAGAGAGACGCCACAGGACCTGGAAACAACAGAGGTGAATGCCATACTTTTGGCTGCCCACCATAAGCAGGTAGTAAGTCCCTATTACTGAAGACACAGCACACTTTGTGAGCGAGAGTTCTGTCTTATTAGTGGAGTGTGTGACTCCTGGTGTTGGTCCAGTTCCCTCTAGTGGCTAAAGAGGGTACAGCAGAGTCCCTTGTGGTCTGTGGAGGAGCTCAGCTCAGAAGTGTAGGGTTCTCCCTGACAGGGGAAAGCTGAGAAGCATCGAGTCCAGTGCAGAGGGAGACAAGGACGGATGTTCTTCGTATTTTTATTTGTACTGTGTGGAACTTGGAAGATGGCACAGTCAATAAATCACCTTTTGCTCAAGGATGAGGGCTGGATCCCCAGCAGGAATGCGGTGGGTCCTGTGGTTCTGGTGCTGGTGAGGGTCAGGGGAGGCAGATTCGTAGAGCTCAGTGCCAGCTAGTCTTTCCAAATCAGTGCTCCAGGGTAGATCCTGTCTCAAAAAATAGGATGACGAGAGAAGGGACAATAGAGGAAGACCACCACTAGACTGGGTTGACTGGGGGTCACTGGACTTGTCCATCTGCCCTCCTTCCTACTGTGGCCACACTGAATAAATACCTTTTCTTTGTTTCTCAGTATTAGTAGTCTCTTCAATCAGGATGATGAGACAGGATGTTGATGTTGCTGGAGTCCAGGGTTCTACCATGAGATCTAAGTAACACACGGAGAGTCAATGATTTGTAACAGACAGTGTCTGAGAGCCTGCGTGAGGTAGAATGTTTTTAGCTGTACCTAAGACAAAGTTAAACTTGTGAACTAGGTCCAGCAAGAGATAAATAACATAGCTAACAGTAAATCAGAACAATTACTATTCTTAGTGAAATAGGGGACGCGTCAACACAGCTATGGGCCATTGGTGATAGTTGAACTGGAAAATCAAGATGGCTCCCAAGTCTCTAACAGATGACATGATATAGAGCATGAACACACTGGACAGAGAATGGCAGACACAGAATGGTGAAGAGGGCACATCATCATTAGTACTCTACGTGTGTGCTCACGTGTGTGCTCACGTGTGTGTGCGTGTGTGCGTGTATGCATGTATTACATTCATGCACATGTGTGCATGTGTTTATATATGTGTATGCACATATTTGTACAGGTGTGTGTATGTGTGTACATGTATGTGTGTGCATCTATTTTCATGCTGGCATACATGTATGCAGGTGCATATGGAGGCCAGAGGAAGCCCAGTTGTCTTCCTGAGGAGATATTTATTGAGCCAGACTTTCTCACTGGCCTAGAGCTTACCTACTAGGCTGGCTGGTCAGTGAGGCCCAGGGACTCCAATTTGCTCCTCTCCAGTGCTGAGGTCACATGTATGCACCACAACATTTTACTTTTATGTGTAGATCCTCAGGAATCAACTCAGGTCTTCTTCACACTTACAAGGTAAGTTCTTTACCATCTGAACTATTTATGGCCTGATTCACTTGAATTTCTATGAACAAAATAAATTCTATACAACAGGTACAACTTTTAGAGCTATGCAATCCCTCTCAGACAGAAAGGTCCAGAAACTGACTCCAAGCTGTTGTGCCTTCCTGAGGTCTGTGTTCTCTCAGGTGTGGAGCAAGTGCTGGTCCCCTCACTCAGGATGGTGTTTCTAGTGAATTAGAGGCCGGTGCTTTCTTGAGATGGAACAAAGTTAGGGATGCCTTCTGATGCCCATCTGTCTACCTTCTGTGTCCTGGCTCCCTGGGTCTCCATCATTTGCCCCACTCCTCCTCTTCCTCCTCCTCTTCCTCCCTTTTCTCTTGCTCCTCCTCCATCTTCTCCTTCTTCTCTTTCTCCTCCCCCTCCCTCTCCTCCTCCTTCTCTCTTCCTCCTCCTCCACCTTGTCTTTCTCCTTTTCCTCCTCTTCTACCTCCTCCTCGTCGTCCACCACCTCCTCCTCCTCTCCTCCTTCTTGCTCTTTCTGCTTCCCCTCCTCTTATAATACACGATTGTTCTTCCTTTTACTTGAAGTAAAGTACTCAGAGTGTATGGTCTGCCATCTTAATACGTTCAGGTTTCAGTATTATATTATATTATTATATTATATTATTATATTATATTATTATTAATATAGTGTTATATTATATTCAGTATTAATTCAGTAGTGTTAAGAACATGTTGGATAAATGCCACATCCTAGCTACAGAGCATCTTTGATCTTCCAAACGGAACCTCTATGCCTACTGAAACATTAATTTTCACCTTTCTCACCCCAGTTTTTGGCTCCTACTCTTCTTTCTGACTCTGTAAACTTGGCAGCTTTAGGGATCATGAAGTGTTTGTCATTCGTTTTGTGGCTGGCTCATTTCACTTTGCATAAGGACCTCATGGTTTGAATGAGAATGGTCGCCATCAGCTCATATGTTTGAACACTTGGTCCCTAGTTGCTTGGACTATTTGGGAAGTGTGCTCTGAGGCCTCCTCCAGATTTATTACACGCATGCAGGCTTAAGAAGGCACAGTCATTGTGGGGCATCTCCCTCCTACAAAGGCCTGAACACTAGCTCTGATAAAATGTCTGCTCAATGGTCTACCTCTTGATGGACAGCCTACCTCAGTCTCAGCCTCTGTCAGGCAACCTTCTTTTCTCCAGCCAGGAGACAACAGATTCCTATTCTGCGAATCCTAGCTTCACTCACAGCAGAGTTGGTGAGCAGGCACTCCCTCCAATCTGAAACTCAGAAGGAGGTTATGTGACTCACAGGGTTCTCCCTGGGGTTTTATAAGCAAGGACCAATTGCCAAGGAAGAGGAGACTCTTCTGGTGGAGCTGCCTGCAAGCAGTTAGAGAAATCCAGGGAGTCAGCCCATGTTTGATGGCTTTGTTAGTGATGCAGCTAGTTGCCTATGTCAACCAAGCTCCTGCAACCCTAATAAAAATTTCTCTCCCCTTCACTGGGCTTGAAATCACTTAGGAGGGACACCTCTGGGTATATTTTAGTGTTTTGAGAGAACCTTAAGAGAAGATGGAGGAGCCACCCCGAATGGGATGGCTACAACTGTTGGCTGAGCTCAGGCAGAAAGTGAGAGGGACGCCTTTCATCTCCCTCTTCTTTGGACCATAGATGCAATGTGACAGGGTACCTTCTCCTCCCAACCCTGCCTCCCTCTCCCACCTGCCTCCCACTCCCCATCTGCTTCCCACTCCTCTCAACCTGCCTCCTACTTCTCCCCATCCTGCCTTCTACTTCTCCCCATCCTGACTCCCATTTTCTACCCTGTCTTTCCCAATATGATGGACTTCCAACAAACCATGAGCCAAGATAAACCCTTCCCTTCCATACTTCTAAAAATAATTTTATGGGTATTTATTCACAGCACCAAGCGAGACTCGGGTGGAGCCATCTCCTGTCTCTGACAAAAGACATGCCTTATCTGGAAGGAACAGTAATCTCTTCATATCTTCCCAGGAAATGTAGAACAACAAACAACTCACTAATCACTTTCTGTAATCGTCCTTCAGGGCGACTACCTGACTTAAAGACAATTTCTTGAGTAACAGACACATAAGAAGCTCCCAGGACAGCCTGTGAATTCTCACTTCCATGGAGTTGGGAACCCATCTCGGTGTTGGGATTTCAAAGTGGCTGCCAAGTAGTCAGACTTCAGAGACGTGTCTGTCCACGTTCAAAAGTGGCTGCAAGGGGGAACGAGGACAAAAACGACAGTGTTTGTAGAAAGAACAAGGCAGGGGACTTTTCAGAAGGCACTAGCTTGTAATTACTCTGGGGAAACTGGGGGTCCGGTAGGTGCTTGTTGACCTCTTGCAGCCACCTCCGGTGTTAATCAATGTTTCCTGGGTGTGTTGTGCAGGTGGTGTCCAGATAGAAGCAAGGAGTGAAATAACACTATTTTAAAGATTTCTTTTTTTCTATAAACTTCATTTTAGTGTATCACATTAATAAAAAACATAACTATGATTGTATTTGTATAAAATACCGCTGTGTTCTCTGGTATTGCCACACACACGTGACACACACATGCACACATACACACATATGCACACTTATACCCACATACATACATGCTCACACAAACACACACATATTCTCACACAAGTGTACAATGCAACCAAATACACATGCACACGTGTACCTCCCTCACACATGCCCACACATACACATTATCTGATTTCAAATTATACTAAAGAGCTGTAGTAGTAGAAATGAGCATGGTACTGACATACAACCAGACACAGATCAATGCACTGGAAGAGAAGATACAGATATAGGTGCACAAAGCCACATGATTTCTGACAAAGATGACACTCACATATGCACACATGCACACATGCACACATGTACCCCCACTCATATGCTCACACACACATGCACACATGCACTCCACATATGCTCACACACACATGCACAATGCACACATGCACCTACTCCAAACATATGCTCACATTCACACATGCACACATGCATCCCACCACACACATACATATATACACATGTACACATGAATTCCCCCACATGCTCACACACACATGCACCCTACACACATGCTCATACACACATGGACACATGCACTGCCCCACATGCTCATACACAAATGCACACATAGCTGTGTATGAGCATCATTAATTAGAAGGTATCTAGAAAAGACTGGGAATTTCTATAGCAGATTCTCATCCAGGTACCAGCTGCTCTCTTTCAAAGTGAACCCATTGGAAGGTTCAAAGACCATGGTTGTGTGCATATGTTGGGGATTGATTATAATGCTGTCTTTTTTTTTGTTTGTTTGTTTTATTGGATTATTTTTTTTATTTACATTTCAAATGTTATTCCTTTTCCCTGTTTCATAATCCCCCTCCCTTTCTTCTATAAGGGTGTTCCCCTCCCCATCAACCCCCCTAATTTGCCCCCGAACATTCTCCTACACTGGGGGTCCAACCTTGGCAGGACCAAGGGCTTCTCCTTCCATTGGTGCGCAACAAGGCTGTCCTTTGCTACCTATGCAGTTGAAGCCCAGCGTCAGTCCATGTGTAGTCTTAGGGAAGTGGTTTAGTCCCTGGAAGCTCTGGTTGGTTGGCACTGTGTTCTTATGGGGTTGCAAGCCCCTTCAGCTTTTTCTTTTTCTTTTCTTTTTTCTTTTTTCCTGCCCCTGTAGCTTGAGTGATGTAACTACACATATATGACATCATCCTGGTTAAGTGTCATATTTATTAAGAGATTCATAAAAGTCTTTCTTTTTTTATACACAATTTATTTATTTTTTAATTTTTTTATCTTTATTAACTTGAGTATTTCTTATTTACATTTCAATTGCTATTCCTCTTCCCAGTTTCTGGGCCAACATCCCCCTAATCCCACCCCCTCACCTTCTATATGGGTGTTCCCATCCCCATCCTCCCCCGCATTACCGCCCTCCCCCCAACAATCACGTTCACTGGGGGGTTCAGTCTTGGCAGGACCAAGGGCTTCCCCTTCCACTGGTGCTCATACTAGGCTATTCATTGCTACCTATGAGGTTGGAGCCCAGGGTCAGTCCATGTACAGTCTTTGGGTAGTGGCTTAGTCCTTGGAAGCTCTGGTTGGTTGGCATTGTTGCTCATATGGGGTCTCGAGCCCCTTCAAGCTCTTCCAGTCCTTTCTCTGATTCCTTCAACGTGGGTCCCGTTCTCAGTTCAGTGGTTTGCTGCTGGCATTCGCCTCTGTATTTGCTGTATTCTGGCTGTGTCTCTCAGAAGAGATCTACATCCGGTTCCTGTCAGCCTGCAGTTCTTTGCTTCATCCATCTTGTCTAGTTTGGTGGCTGTATATGTATGGGCCACATGTGGGGCAGGCTCTGAATGGGTGTTCCTTCTGCCTCTGTTCTAAACTTTGCCTCCCTATTCCCTGCCAAGGGTGTTCTTGTTCCCCTTTTAAAGAAGGAGTGAAGCATTCGCAGTTTAGTCATCCCTCTTGAGTTTCATGTGTTCTGTGCATCTAGGGCAATTTAAGTATTTGGGCTAATACCCACTTATCAATGAGTGCATACCATGTGTATTTTTCTGTGATTGGGTTACCTCACTCAGGATGATATGTTCCAGTTCCATCCATTTGCCTATGAATTTCATAAAGTCATTGTTTTTGATAGCTGAGTAATATTCCATTGTGTAGATGTACTACATTTTCTGTATCCATTCCTCTGTTGAAGGGCATCTGGGTTCATTCCAGCTTCTGGCTATAATAAATAAGGCTGCTATGAACACAGTGGATCATGTGTCTTTGTTATATGTTGGAGCATCTTTTGGGTATATGCCCAAGAGAGGTATAGCTGGGTCCTCAGGTAGTTCAATGTCCAATTTTCTGAGGAACCTCCAGACTGATTTCCAGAATGGTTGTACCAGTCTGCAATCCCACCACAAATGGAGGAGTGTTCCTCTTTCTCCACATACTTGCCAGCATCTGCTGTCACCTGAGTTTTTGATCTTAGCCATTCTCACTGGTGTGAGGTGAAATCTCAGGGTTGTTTTGATTTGCATTTCCCTTATGACTAAAGATGTTGAACATTTCTTTAGGTGTTTCTCAGCCATTTGGCATTCCTCAGCTGTGAATTCATTGTTTAGCTCTGAACCCCATTTTTAATAGGGTTATTTGTCTCCCTGCAGTCTAACTTCTTGAGTTATTTATATATTTTGGATATAAGCCCTCTATCAGTTGTAGGATTGGTAAAGATCTTTGCCCAGTCTGTTGGTTGCCACTCTGTCCTAACCACAGTGTCCTTTGCCTTACAGAAGCTTTGCAGTTTTATGAGATCCCATTTGTTGATTCTTGATCTTAGAGCATAAGCCATTGGTGTTTTGTTCAGGAAATTTTCTCCAGTGCCCATGTGTTCGAGATGCTTCCCCACTTTTTCTTCTATTAGTTTGAGAATATCTGGTTTGATGTGGAGGTTCTTGATCCATTTGGACTTAAGCTTTGTGCAGGGTGATAAGCATGGATTGATCTGCATTCTTCTACATGTTGACCTCCAGTTGAACCAGCACCATTTGCTGAAAATGCTATCTTTTTTTCCATTGGATGATTTTTGGCTCCTATGTCAAAAAAATCAAGTGCCCATAGGTGTGTGGGTTCATTTCTGGGTCTTCAATTCTATTCCACTGGTCTATCTGTCTGTCTCTGTACCAATACCATGCAGTTTTTTTTTTCGCTATTGCTCTGTAATACTGCTTGATTTCAGGGATAGTGATTCCACCAGAAGTCCTTTTATGTTGAGGATAGTTTTAGCTATTCTGGGTTTTTTGTTATTCCAGATGAATTTGCAAATTGTTCTGTCTAACTCTCTGAAGAATTGGATTGGTATTTTGATGGGGATTGCATTGAATCTGTAGATCACTTTTGGTAAAATGGCCATTTTTACTATATTAATCCTGCCAATCCATGAGCATGGGAGACCTTTCCATCTTCTGAGGTCTTCTTCAATTTCTTTCTTCAGAGGCTTGAAGTTCTTATTGTACAGATCTTTTACTTGCTTGGTTAAAGTCACACCGAGGTATTTTATATTATTTGGGACTATTATGAAGGGTGTCATTTCCCTAATTTCTTTCTTGGCTTGTTTCTCTTTTGGGTAGAGGAAGGCTACTGATTTATTTGAGTTAATTTTATACCCAGCCACTTTGCTGAAGTTGTTTATCAGCTTTAGTAGTTCTCTGGTGGAACTTTTGGGATCATTTAAATATACTATCATATCATCTGCAAGTATTGATATTTTGACTTCTTCTTTTCCAATCTTTATCTCCTTGATCTCATTTTTTTGTCTGATTGCTCTGGCTAGAACTTCAAGAACTATATTGAATAAGTAGGGAGAGAGTGGGCAGCCTTGTCTAGTCCCTGATTTTAGTGGGATTGCTTCAAGTTTCTCTCCATTTAGTTTAATGTTAGCGACTGGTTTGCTGTATATGGCTTTTACTATGTTTAGGTATGGGCCTTGAATTCCTGTTCTTTCCAGGAATTTTATCATGAAGGGGTGTTGAATTTTGTCAAATGCTTTCTCAGCATCTAATGAAATGATCATGTGGTTTTGTTCTTTCAGTTCGTTTATATAGTTGATTACGTTGATGGTTTTCCGTATATTAAACCATCCCTGCATGCCTGGGATGAAGCCTACTTGATCATGGTGGATGATTGTTTTGATGTGCTCTTGGATTCGGTTTACCAGAATTTTATTGAGTATTTTTGCATTGATATTCATAAGGGAAATTGGTCTTAAGTTCCCTTTCTTTGTTGGGTCTTTGTGTGGTTTAGGTATGTAATTGTGGCTTCATAGAAGGAATTTGGTAGCGCTCCATCTGTTTCAATTTTGTGGAATAGTTTGGATAGTATTGGTATGAAGCCTTCTATGAAGGTCTGATAGAATTCTGCACTAAACCCATCTGGACCTGAGCTCTTTTTGGTTGGGAGACCTTTAATGACTGCTTCTATTTCTTTAGGAATTATGGGGTTGTTTAAATGGTGTAACTGTTCCTGATTCAACTTCGGTACCTGGTATCTGTCTAGGAAATTGTCCATTTCCTTCAGATTTTCAAGTTTTGTTGAATATAGGCTTTTGTAGTAGGATCTGATGGTTTTTTGAATTTCCTCTGATTCTGCAGTTATGTCTCCCTTTTCCTTTCTGATTTTGTTAACTTGGACACACTCTCTGTGTCCTCTCCTTAGTCTGGCTAACAGTTTATCTATCTTGTTGATTTTCTCGAAGAACCAACTTTTGGTTCTGTTGATTCTTCTATGGTCCTTTTTGTTTCTACTTGGTTGATTTCAGCTCTGAGTTTGATTATTTCCTGCCTTCTACTCCTCCTGGGTGTATTTGCTTCTTTTTGTTCTAGAGCTTTTAGGTATGCTGTCAAGCTGCTGACATATGCTCTCTGCTGTTTCTTTCTGCAGGCACTCAGCGCTATGAGTTTTCCTCTTAGCACACCTTTCATTGTGTCCCATAATTTTGGGTATGTTGTACCTTCATTTTCATTGAATTCTAAGAAGTCTTTAATTTCTTTCTTTATTTCTTCCTTGACCAGTTTATCATTGAATAGAGCCTTGTTCAACTTCTATGTATATGTGGACACTTTCCCTTATTGTTTTTGAAGACCAGCTTTAGTCCGTGGTGGTCTGATAGGATGCATGGGATAATTTCTATCTTTCTGTATCTATTGAGGCCTCTTTCATGACCAATTATCTGGTCAATTTTGGAGAAAGTACCATGAGGTGGTGAGAAGAAGGTATATCCTTTGGTTTTAGGATAGAATGTTCTATAAATATCTGTTAAGTCCATTTGGTCCATGACTTCTCTTAGTCTGTCTATGTCTCTGTTTAATTTCTGTTTCCATGGTTTTTCCATTGATAAGAGTGGGGTGTTGAAGTCTCCTAGAATTATTGTGTGAAGTGAAATATGTGCTTTGAGCTTTATTAAGGTTTCTTTTATGTATGTAGGTGCCCTTTTATTTGGAGCATAGATATTTAGGATTGAGAGTTCATCTTGGTGGATTTTCCCTTTGATGAATATGAAGTGTCCTTCCTTATCTTTTTTGATGATTTTTGGTTGAAAATCTATTTTATTCGATATTAGAATGGCTACTCCAGCTTGCTTCTTCCGGCCATTTGCTTGGAAAGTTTTTTTCCAGCCTTTCACTCTGAGGTAGTGTCTGTCTTTGTCTCTGACTTGTGTTTCCTGTAGGCAGCAGAATGCAGGGTCCTCACTGTGTATCCAGTTTTTCTTTTCTTTTTCTTTTTACTGGGGAGTTGAGTCCATTGATGTTGAGAGATATTAAGGAATAGTGATTGTTGCTTCCTGTTTTCTTTGTATTTGAATGTGAGATTATGTTTGTGTGCTTTTCTTCTCTTTGATTTGTTGCAAAAAGATTAGTTTCTTGCTTTTTGTAGGGTGTAGCTTGCCTCCTTATGTTGGGCTTTACCATTTATTATCCTTTGTAGGACTGGATTTGTAGCTTTACGTTGTGTTAATTTGGTTTTGTCATGGAATATCTTGGTTTCTCCATCTATGTTAATTGAGAGTTTTGCTGGATACAGTAATCTGGGCTGGCATTTGTATTTTCTTAGGGTCTGTATGATGTCTTTCCTGGATCTTCTGGTTTTCATAGTCTCTGGTGAGAAGTCTGGTGTGATTCTGATAGGTCTGCCTTTATATGTTACTTGGCCTTTTTCCCTTACTGCTTTTAATATTCTTTCTTTGCTTTGTGCATTTGGTGTTTTGACTATTATGTGATGGGAGGAGTTTCTTTTCTGGTCCAATCTATTTGGAGTTCTATAGGCTTCTTGTATGTTTATGGGTATTGCTTTCTTTAGGTTAGGGAAGTTTTCTTCTATGATTTTGTTGAAGATATTTACTGGTCCTTTGAGCTGGGAGTCTTCACTCTCTTCTATACCTATTATCCTTAGGTTTGATCTTCTCATTGAGTCCTGGATTTCCTGTATGTTTTGGACCAGTAGCTTTTTCCGTTTTACATTATCTTTGACAGTTGTGTCAATAATTTGTATGGAATCTTCTGCTCCTGGGATTCTCTCTTCTATCTCTTGCATTCTGTTGGTGATTCTTGTATCTACGGCTCTTTGTCTCTTCCTTTGGTTTTCTATATCCATGGTTGTTTCCCTTTGTGCTTTCTTTATTGCTCCTATTTCCATTTTTAATTCCTTCACCTGTTTGATTGTGTTTTCCTGCAATTATTTCAGGGATTTTTGTGATTCCTCTCTATAGGCTTCTACTTGTTTATTTATGTTTTCCTGCATTTCTCTAAGGGAGTTCTTTATGTCTTTCTTGAAGTCCTCCATCATCATGATCAAATGTGATTTTAAATCTAGATCTTGCTTTTCTGGTGTGTTTGGATATTCAGTCTTTGCTTTGGTGGGAAAATTGGGCTCTGATGATGCCATGTAGTCTTGGTTTCTGTTGCTTGGGTTCCTGAGCTTGCCTCTTGCCATCAGGTTGTCTCTGGTGTTACCTTGTTCTGCTATTTCTGACAGTGGCTAGACCGTCCTATAGGCCTGTGTGTCAGGAGTGCTTTAGACCTGTTTTCCTGTTTTCTTTCAGCCAGTTATGGGAACAGAGTTTTCCTGTCTAGTGTTCTTCAGTGACATCAGGATGTGTGTCCTGAGTCTACTAAGCAGGTTGCTTGGAGCAGAAAAGTTGGTCTTACCTCTGGTCCTGCAGCTCTAGTTGCTCATGGAGGGCTGGTTTTGAGATCTCCGTGAGGGTGGCAACCAGGATGGCCTGCACAGCCTTTTCCCGGGACCCCTGTGCATCGGGTTCCCAGATGGCGTTAGGTGTTTTCCTCTGAAGTCAGAAATGTGGACAGAGTGTAGTCTCTTCTGGCTTCCCAGGCGTGTCTGCCCCTCTGAAGGTTTAGCTCTCCTTCCCATGGGATTTGGGTGCAGGGAGCTTTTGACCAGGTCCCTTCAGGTCCGGGCGGTGTCTGGACCACAGGGGACCTGCCGCTTGATTTCCCCTCTTAATCTCTTTTTATTGTATTTTTTATTTACATTTTCTTTCATTTTTATTAAATTGGGTATTTCTTATTTATATTTCAAATGTTATTCCCTTTCCTGTTTTCCTGTCCATCAGCCCCCTAACCCCTCCCCTCCTCTTCTATATGGGTGTTCACCTCCCCATTCACTCCCCACTACCACCCTCCCCCAACAATGCTCTACACTGGGGGTTCAGCCTTGGAAGGACCAAGGTCTTCCCCTTCCAATGGTGCCCCAACAACGTTATTCACTGCTCCCTATGCAGTTGGAGTCTAGGGTCAGTCCATGTATAGTCTTTGGGTAGTAGCAACCAACATCTTAATACTGATGCATCAGGTTCCAAGATGTCATTTATTTACTTCTATGTTTACTTAGGTTTGTGTTGTTCAACTGTGAAAGACTGTTTGCTTATTGAATAAATAGTGGTATGTGAGTGGGCAGGTCAGTCAGCAACTATTCATTTTGAAGTGTTCATTTACACTCTCTTCAGTACAATGCTTTCTTATGTACACATGTGTGGGATCTTTTAGGATGTAATAACCTATGATAATGTGCATGTGAACTTCACTCTGGAAGAATAGGCTTTGCAGGATCCTTTTGAGAAGAGTCTCTACAAAGGTATGATGACCTATAGGAACCTCACTGCTATAGGTAATACAGTGGATATTTTTTCACTTTTTTAAAATGTAGGAACAACAGTTTATTATTGTTATTTGTTTTTTGTAATTTCAGATGAGAATGGGGAAGAATGAGGTGAATAACTCAGTCATGGCTCTAAAGTTCACTCAAGTTGATAACCTAAATTTTGCCTAATATTCAATAATGTAACATATGTTCTCTGGTACAATATTTTAGGCTAAATTTGGGGAAACCATTATTATTGAAGAATATTTCCAAAGTTCTAGAAGACATAGAAAGTGATTTTCATGTGCAAGCTGATAAGAATATGCCTCTGAAAAAGTTTAGTGTGTCCTGCAAGTTTTAAAGTAAAACAGGATAAAATAAGCACTACTCTGAGTTATGGATGATTATTAAATCTCACAAAAATCATGTATTTCAATGTCAGGTATCTAGTTTGTGTTTGTAAGACATTCCTTTAAATATAAAAACACAGAAACAAAGGCTTAACAGATATATCACCATCTGAATCAAGCCCAGTAGAGCCATGATGTAGAACTGCCAGTCTGGTCAACCTTATAACACTTGGGTACTACAAAAGGGAAACACATTGATTAGGTGATAAGTATGTGTCCAAGCCTTGTGATAAGCAAATAAATCAGTGTAAATCTGTTTGTAAATATATACTTGTAATAACATTACTAAGTTTAGTGAGATGGACAGTTTATGCGATTCAGGATGGTTTTGTGGAAAAACCTTAATCCCTATACCACATCTCTATGAGGAAACAAAAGTCAAACTGTGAATGTCATGTGGGATTTTTTCACTTGTTATTCTTCTTTTAAGATTGATACAATGGATACAAGCCATGGGAGCATAAAATATTGAAAAAAGCAACATACCTCTTTCTCTCGGAGAAGATAGGCAGTACTCCCCAGTTTGAATAGACTTTATAAATGTGCTATAAGCTTATAAATTTTTAGTTTTCCAATATTATTGGAGACATTTACAAACTCAAACTGCTGAAAATCAATATGAGAACTAAGGATGTGGAAGATTTTCTGTTTGCCTTGGTTCACATTCCAAATGTAGTATTGTTCACATTATTGCAAAATTTATGAATGGAATCAGTATGGTAAGGCTGTGAGTTCTTCCTGTTCACTTCAAATATGTGAACGACCTCTTATAGAAAAGGTGTTCTAAAAATGTGAGCCAGGAAATCGATGCTCTTCCCATCCCATGTACATTCAAAGATGCAAAACAGCTCACAATGAAGGGGAACACCATGGAATGTAACAAAGTGATGTTACTGTAAGATCAGAGTGCTCTTTACAATGAAACCATACAGATTAAAAAAAACCCACTCATCAGTATAATCAATGTGAGGAAGCTTTCACATGTGTCAATTGTATTTGCAGACACAAAGGAAGTTGTGCTGGAAAACAACTCTCTGAATTTATTCAATGTGGTTACCATTTGTGGTAAAGCCTTTGCACAAAACAGTGGTCTCCAATATCACAAAAGAACACACATGGGAAGGGAACCCTATAAATGTAACCATTGTGGTAAAGTCTTTGATCTCCAAAAACATACAATAACACACAGAGGAGAGAAATATAACCAATGTGGTGAAGATTTTTCATATAGCAATGCCCTCCAAATGCATAACCAAACACACAGAGAGTAAATTTTGAATGTAACTAATGTGATAAAACTTTTTCATAAAACAGTGATCTCCAAAAACATAAATGAACATATACAGGAGAGAAACGTTTTGAATGTATCCAAGGTGGTTTTAAACCTTTTTCACAAAGCAGGGGCCTCCAAAAGCATAAATAAACACATACAGAATAGAAATCCTATGAATGTCGTCGATGTGGTAAAGCTCTTTTATCACAGTCATCTTCAAATACATAAAAGAACACATAGAGAGGGAAATCCTGTGGTTGTAACTAATGTGGCAAAGCCTTTGCACAAACACATAAAACAATACATACTGGAGAAAAACCCTATGAATATAAGCAGTGTGGTAAATATTTTGCAAGCCACAGTACTTTCTAAGAAAAGGAAAGGAGACACCCATGAAAGAAACCCTGTGAATATCACCAATGCGATAAAGCCTTTGTACATTGCAATCATTTCCAAATACATACAAGGAGTCAAACAGGTGAGAAACCCTATGAATGTAAATCGATGTGGTAAAGCCTTCACATATCATGGTCCTCTTTGAATACATAAAAGAACATCTACTGGAGAGAAACCTTATGAATATAAGCAATGTGGTACAGCCTGTGCATGTCAGTCATATTCAAAGGTATGGCAGAAATCATAATGTAGATAAATCCTATGAGTGTATTTAATAACGGTGATGCCTTTGCACATGTCCATAGTCTTCGTCATCATGAAAGAATCCATACTGGAGAGAAACTCTAGGAATTTATTTAACATGGCAAAGCCTTTTCAAAATTCACAAGTCTTCATCATCACGAAAGAAAAACCTTATGAACATATTCAATATGGTGAAGCATTTGCACATTTCTCTAGTCTTCATCATGATGGAAGTATTCATACTGGAAAGAAAGTCTGTGAGTGCCAACAATGTGGTAAAGCCTTTGTGTCATGGGGTCCTCTGTGATCCAACACAACCCACACTCAGGTAATGCAAATGACAAATAATTTCTTGTTGTCAAGGTGCTGCTGAATCATGGCCAGAGAACATATTTGGAACATAATGAGGGGGCAGCCATGCATCCACCTCTCCACTGTGAGCCAGCATATTATAGAGCCTCTCAGGTGGAAAACCAGAACCATCTGTGTCAAGTTACAGCTACATTTCCCCACCAATCAGGAATAAGGCCTTTCCTTATGTAGTTTACAATGTTAACTATGATAGGATGAGGGTTTTATAGTTTAGCCAATCACATCCATTTGTTCTTTGGTGTTAAGAAACAAGTGTTATGTTTTGAAGAGCACAAGATGAATAGCAGAAGGCATTGTTAGAGACAGCCATTATGGTTTAAAGAACAAAATATGGTGGCTGGAGAGATGGCTCAGAAGTTAAGGGAACTGGCTGCTCTTCCAGAGGTGGTGAGTTCAATTCCCAGCAACCACATGGTGGTTCACAGCCATCTATAATGAGGTTTGTTGCCCTCTTCTGGCCTGCAGGCATACATGCAGGCAGAAAGTTGTATGATGTATAAACAACAACAACAACAACAACAACAAAAATAATAGTAAAGAACAAAAAATGATTTAGGAAAGGTAGTTGACTAATAAGAAGTCCCCTACTCCCTCATGCCTGGGAACTTGAACTTAGTTTCACTAGATGAGTAAATGGAGGGTGTAGAGGGCCGCAATAACATTCACCACCACAAGATGGCGCTGGCTTCCACTGCGCCCCACGTGGAAAGCTGGGATAGCTTTCGCCATTACAAGATGGCGCTGGCCTTTCAGGAAGTTAACTGTGTGCGCATGTGCAAGAGTGCCTTCGTGCCAGGTCTTTGCCCACTCCGGGGCGTGCTTAATGAGATCATGGGTAAGCGACCAATCAGGTGTGAATGCGCCGCGCTAGGGTGTATATAAGCCGCGCCATGCCGGCGCGCGGGGCCTCTCCTTAAGATTCAATAAATGTTTAGCTACAGTAAGGATTCGTGTGTCCCCGTGTATTCTTGCTGGCGAGAGACAGCGCGGGACATTTGGTGCCGAGAACCCGGGATGCCACGCCATTGCCAGGCGCCAAGAGGGTGTCTTCCATCTGCGGAAGGAATCCAGAACTGTAGTGTTTAAAAGGTAGGCCCTGAGAGACATGCGTCTTGATTTGTTCCACTTCACTCCCCTGCTAGATGCGGCGGAAGTTTTTGTTATCGTTTTGGCAGCCCTCATGCTTTCTCTATTGGCCTTTGAGTTTCTAGCTACTGCCAGACAGCATCAGAGGTCGCATGGGAGCCGCCGAGCTGTAATAGCAAAGCAGAGAGCACTGGGGGAGGTGCAAGGCGGCATGTCAGAAACAGAGTTCGGTAAAAAACTAAAGAGCTCAAGGAAAAAAGATAATAAGCAGACAGTCCCCTCTAAAGAGTTCAGATCTGCGGAGGCGAGAGATTGGGGAAAAAACGCCCCGGGAGAGAAAAAGGGAGGAGATAAAAGGAACACAGTATTTCGGGAGAAAAATTTTGTCTTTGTGCTAGTAAAAGGTGTGATTAGGCTCTGGAAGCTTCACAGAGTCATACTGATCAGATTTGATAGAGGTAGACCGCCTGAAAATTTATTCAGGAGAATCAAACAAAAGGACATCTCAATTCCCATGCACAGCTTGATGGAGTTAATGTAATTGGGTTGTGAGTAAAAATATTCAGGACTGTGTTTCACTTCCATACCATTTGTGAATGTCAGTTGTGCTGCTCAGATATCCCGTAATATATCTCAGTATCTTACAGGAATTTGGTTTCAACACGTTGATGGACTAGTCCAGGAATTGAGACAATCCATCGTCCATATCAACTCCACTCGAGTGGATGGTCACTGTGGAAGTGGTGGGAAAGGGAAAATCCTACCTCTCTGCTGACACCATCTGTTTTTTTCCCTCTTTGTCTATTGTGTGTCCTTGGTGCACCAAGCTGTCCATGTCTGTCAGTTTATGTCTGTGATTTTTGTTTCTCGTTGTTTAAATGTTTTATGTTTCGTGTTCAAAAGAAAAAATGGTAAAAACTTTATCTGCCGGTTGTTCACATCTTGATTTGGTTTTAACTCGTTTCAAAAAAGGAACAAATGAATAAAAAGCAGTTTCTATCGGCCTTTAGAGCCCTGCACCTGTAGCTAGGAGTCTAGGTCAGCTGGAGAAGCTGCCCGGGGGTGAGCGTCTGCATGAGCTGATCTTAAAGGCGCCAGCAGCTCCTCAGCTTCTTTGGTACGAGAGCTGATGGCTGTTTCTCTTAGAAAAATCCCTGACTTATTATTTGACTCAACAGGTGACAAGGTGCTTCTCTTAAAATCATAGCTAAAAAGGTAAAAATGGTGTTTGGTCTAAATATTAAGATATGTGTAGCCACTTCAATTTTGTTTCTCATTGGTTTTAAATGTATAAATATGCTGTACTTGCCTTGGTTATGGACTATTGGCTTTCAAGTTATTGGATATGGTTAAAAAGGTATAATATTGGTAACAGAAAGTTGACATAAAGCTGGTAATTTGGATGGAGTCATTCTAGACAACATGTGGCATGAGCCAACCTAGGGAAACAGGTCTAAATTGAGGTAATATTTTTATGGAATTCTTATTCTAGAAACCAGGCTTCTAAAAGAATTTAGGACAATGTCTCTTTGTTGAGGTACTGGAGACTACACCATCGTGCGTTCATATGTAGGAATTGGCAGTCAAACTTAGTAGCGTAAAGGATAGACTCGGTGTCATAGAGATTTTAGAAGCTAGTTTGTTAAAGGTTGAGTTTTGCTTTCCAAAGTTGTGGTTTGCCCTGAAGCTATCTGTATTTTGATACTAATTCCACTGCCCCAAGAACAGCTGCCTAGTCAGTACTCAGAACTCAGGTGACTTTCCAAAATTGTGGCTGTGCTCTGGTGTTACAAGGAGAACTTAAAGATTGTGATTAAGGATTGCCAGTGTTACATTGACTAACTCAAACTAATTTGTAATTAAGAAAAATCAAACAGGTAGAGATTGTTACAGGATTTATAAAGGATTGATGAGGTTTTGGAACTTGTGAGAGCACTACAGCCAGTTTGTTTACTCCAACTGCCATTTCAAGATAGATTTAGAGGATTGATTGTGAGTTTTCATTTCGTGAGCTTGCTTATAATTTTAGAGAGCCCATAACGTGATATCATTAGGAATGGCTAACAGCCTTATATTATGTAATTTTGTTGTTTCTTCAATGTAAGAAGTTAGAACTTTAAATCTTTCAGTGTATATGGAAATTTTTACTGCAGACCTTTGCTCTCAAAATGAGCTTTAATATTTGGGGAGTAGCTGTTGCACTACTCCAGAAAAGAATATTTGAAACTAATTTTAAGTTTCTAAGGATATGTTAATTGCCAAAATACCTCACCTTACCAGAGGACTTAAGCCTTTGTTATCCTCATTGGAGATAAAGCTTCAGTTGTGTTAATATAGAATTGTAGGCTAGAGTCATGGAAGTATTTAAAAAAAAAACCTGGTGAAACATACCTTATTCCAAACAGCAATCAAATTGGTTATTACAAAATACTGATATTTGGCCTATTACATATACAAATTTTTCAGGCAAAATTGATAATTTTACTCTTTACATGCTTTTATACTTCCTGTATATTTGTACATGCTACCCATAGGAAATGCGCTTCCTGTATTTATAGGTGGTTCATCTAATGAAAAGGCTACATGTATGATTGGATCACTTGTTTATTCTCTTGAGTTTCTATTGCTTCAACACAGATTATTAAATTCTATGGTTTAGCCACTGTTTTTAAATCAAGCTTTCAATTCACATACTGATAGCCAATGTGTGGCTTGTGGTTTACAATTGATTTCAATTACTTAATGCTTTACTAGAGACAGGTTTTCTATATAAAATCAATGAGTGATTTCAGTGTAAATTGTCTGACAACTCACTGTCCTTTCAGTGCTCTGGCTCATACAACTAAACAAAACCATAGACCCAGCTCTTTGAAAATGGTAATGGAGTTAATATGAAAAGAAGAAGACTCCATTTGCTTACTTTCAATTCTCAGCCTCGCCCTTCCAGCTCAGAGATTTCTAGTACGACTAAATCTAGACAATATTTACAGGTTTTGACATTTCTAAGTAATGCTTATGTTTAGGTAAATAAAGCTGGTGAGGGGCTGGAGAGATGGCTTAGTGGTTAAGAGCACTAAGTACTGTTCCTTAATAGACCATTTAAGAACTCAAACTAGATTGCCTAGACTCATTAACAAGGGAAGACAATGATACCAGGCAAATTATAGGCCTTACATAGGAACAATTAGTCAAAAAATCTCATTCTTTATATATCCAAAACAATAATGCTAGAGAAAATAATTTGGTATACAAGTCAATTTATAAATACAAGTGCTCAGTGTCCTCAATTTAATCTTCGAGGACTTACCTTAATAAATAATATCTTTACTATATCTTAATAAATAAAAAGGGGGAGTTATCCCTGTATGCTAAATAATGCTCCTTTTATTTCAGTTTTAAAATTTGGATGCCAAAGTTTATGGCACCCTACAACTAGGCATACTTCTGCCTAGGTGAAATAGAGAGATCCACATATTGACATGATCCTGTCCAGATATTTTATATGGGGAAGAGGGAATGTTTGTGTTTTTTCTACAGGATGCTACAAGAGTGTGCCAGCTGCCTGAGTGGCTGGTGAGACTTGCTGATCCTGGTTGCATAAAGATTCAGCTCTCCTGGTTCGGGTCCCTGGAGTCATTCCTCTGCCCTGAGAGGAAGATGAAAGATTCCCCCTCATCATTTGTCATCACAGAGATTTTGGCGTTGATGCAGTCAGTGTTACCGCTGCGTGTGTCCCATCCCACTGTGGCCTGCTCTCTGACCCTCTGTGCACTGCTGCTTGCTGGAGAAGACTGGACTCCAGCCATTGCTGCCCCCCTCATTCCCCTGGTGACTCTTGCTGCCTTAACTGGTGTTGTCATCTTGCAGTCTATAGCTTCACAGGAATGCCACCTGCGTGAAGCTGCTGTGGACTGGGGAACTCTGTCCTGGTTGTACAGTTCTCAGACATGGTTCCCTTGCCTGCTGGTTGTTCCAGAAAAGAATGACTGATCCTGAACTGTCCTGGGAAAGACCTTGTTACTTTCATTGCTATTGTAGCAGCCATTTACTGCTATAGCCATTGTGTCTACAGTGTCTGGAGTTACCCTCCTCCAATCTATTGTTAGACAAGCACAGTGGGTGAACTTTCTGGAGTAGTTGCTAACAATTGGGAATTCTAAATTTTATTATAGGAGCGGCTTGACTACGGCCCTTGGTGGTAACAACTGAGGAGAACCAGATGAGATGCCCACTACTTATCGGGAGTGGCTCTGTTTGGTGCAGCCCTATGCTGTGGATTAGTGTTCATGCTATGGTTGGTTTGCAAACCCAGATCTCAACAGAAACGTGACAAGGCTGTTATCACTCAAGCACTTGTGGCCATTGAACAAGGGGCCTCCCCTAAAATTTGGTTATCTATCTTCAAAAATTAGTCGGTATCTGAGTTCTCTGCTCTTGCACCCCATGGATCTGTGGATCCATTGCACTGGGATGAGAGAGACTCAATGATTCTTTGATCAGCCCTCCCACATTGCTGAGGTTTTCTCATTGCACGTGATAGGGTCGTCATGATTTCCCCACTAATTCATTTTCTGGCTGGCCTCTTTTTAGAGTTCGCCCTAGGTCATTTAACAGTTACTGTCACACAGCACTGTGGTATCCAGAGACGGGCAACTTTCCTCATGCACAGTACACGGGACCTGGTGGCGATAGGGTTACCCTTCGACAGATAGGCTGTGACATAGAGGAACGACCTAAGACAGGAGCCACAGCAGATGGACGTAACTGCAGAGACCTAGACCAGCCTAGACAATAATTTATGGTTATTAATAAAATAATAAGGGGGAGATGTAGAGGGCCGCAATAACATTTGCCACCACAAGATGGCACTGGCTTCCACTGCGCCCCACGTGGAAAGCTGGGATAGCTTTCACCATTACAAAATGGCGCTGGCCTCCGCCGCATCAGCCGACTTCCTTTCAGGAAGTTAACTGTGTGCGCATGTGCAAGAGTGCCTTCGTGCCAGGTCTTTGCCCACTCCGGGGTGTGCCTAATGAGATCATGGGTAAGCGACCAATCAGGTGTGGATGCGCCGCACTAGGGTGTATATAAGCCGCGCCATGCCGGCACACGGGGCCTCTCCTTAAGATTCAATAAACGTTTAGCTGCAGTAAGGATTCGTGTGTCCCCGTGTATTCTTGCTGGTGAGAGAAGCGCGGGACAGGAGGGTGATAAGAAAAAGGCAATACTTAAGTTTTTTGTTGTTGTTGTTGTTGTTGTTGTTTGCTTGTTCCCAATTGTTGTGGATAGGTTCTAATGCTACTTGTGCTAAATCAGTTCCCAAACACCAGGAGAATCCTGCATTTGAGACACTGAGTGTCCCTGCCTTCAGCTGGTTCTAATTGGCCAGTGGCCAATAGCCAGGGAAGGAGACAGTGACAGGACTTTTGGATTCATGGGCAAGGGGAACAAAGAGAAAAAATTGAGAATCACCTTCCCAGGAAAGGAATAGGATGCAGTCTTAAGAGCTGCTGAAGACAGAGTACCAGCCGTGTAAGAACCAGGGAAGAGAGGGCCCAGGGCTCCTTCCCCAATTGGGTCTGGGGTAGCAAAAATGGGCTATAGAATTTAGTAAGTATTAATTCAGGAGTATCGAAAGGGAGGAACTAGCATCGTGGAAGTTTTGGAGTAGCCCAGCCATTTAACTGATTTAGGCATATTAAACAAAGCTGCATGTATATGTGTGTCTTTCTTTCGAGAATCCAGAGCATTTGGGCAGGCAGTGAGGAAATTGTGAAGGTGCTGTTGGGGAGTAGAGCTGATTAAACAACTACTACAGAACATGTCCCACATGTAGGCTTGAACTCAGTATTAATAATTAGTTGGAGATTCTGAAATGGAAAACACAGGCCATGATGTGAGATTGTTAGTCAAAATTAGTTTCTTAGCAGAGTTAAGGGTTTCTCATCTAGTTGTACAGGTTCTGTACTAGAACAAAAGGTATGCTGAACTGCCATGCAAAATTGAGCTGGGACACAGCAAAGTCCCCCAGGAAGACCCAGACAAGCCAGGTGGTGGAGATTTACCCTGGGCCCTTCTCAAAAGTTTCTGGCTGCCTCAAAGTTTGAGCCCATATGTGTTAGGAACCCCTGCTGTGCAAAGAGATAGGGAGCTTGGATGCCAGAGAGAGAGAGAGAGAGAGAGAGAGAGAGAGAGAGAGAGAGAGAGAGAGAATGACAGAGACATAGACAGAGAGACAGCGAGACAGACAGAGAGAGAGAAGTGCCTGCATCCTATAATCAGATAAACAAAGGAGAGAAATAAATGAGATTTATTTAATTGTTTTTAAAGGATAAAAGAGATATAGTGGTAATTGTTTGTTTTCAAGTATACATGGAATAAGGAATCCAGGCCATTCATCTCAAATATAGGACACAAAGGCATGGGGATAGAGAGAAATCCTATCTCAACAAATAATAATAAGAGGTACTAATCTCCACACAATGGAGAATGAATGGTAAAAAATGCTTTAAAATTTTTGAAAAAGTCTATGCCAGGGCAGGCACTTGAGTTCTTTGACTGAGGGATACATGGTAATGCTGGTATTGCTTGGCCAGGTATAACAAATTAAGAGTCTGGAAATAGGCTCATACAGTAAGTAGAAGGGAGCTTAACTAAAGTTAAATGCATAGGAAAAGATATTAATTCAAGTTATATAAAGATAAATAGAGATATTAATCTCCAAAGAAGGGAGAATTTTTTATTGGATTTTCTTTATTTACATTTCAAATGCTATTCCCTTTTCCGGTTTCCTGTCCATAAGTCCTCTATCCCATCCTCCCTCCCCTTTCTTTTATTAGGGTGTTACCCCTCCCCAACCATACCCCTTCCCACCTCCCTGCCATGATATTTCCCTACACTGGGTGGTCTAACCTTGTCAAGACCAAGGGCTTCTCTTCCCATTGGTGCCCAACAAGGCCACCCTTGGCTATATATGCAACTGGAGCCTTGGATCTGTCCATTTGTAGTCTTTGGGTAGTGGTTTACTCTCTCGGAGCTCTGGTTGGTTGCTATTGTTGTCCTTGGGTTACCTCACTCAGGATGACATTTTCTAATTCCATCCATCTGCATATGAATTTCATGAAGTCATTGTTTTTAATAGCTGAGTACTGCTCCATTGTGTAGATGTACCATATTTTCTGAATCCATTCCTCTGCTGAAGGATATCTGGGTTCTTTCCAGCTTCTGGCTATTATAATTAAGGCTGCTATGAACATAGTGGAACATGTGTCCTTGTTATATGTTGGAACATCATATGGGTATATGCCCAGGAGTGGTATAGTTGGGTGCTCAGGTAGTATTATATCCAATTTTCTGAGGACTCTCCAGACTGATTTCCAAAGTGGTTGTGGCAGCTTGCAATCCCACCAATAGAGGAGGAATGCTCCTCTTTCTGCACATCCTCACCAGCTTCTGCTGTCACCTGAGTTTTTGACTTTAGTCATTCTGACTGGTGTGAGGTAGAATCTCAGGGTTGTTTTGATTTGCATTTCCCTGATGACTAAGGATGTTAAATATTTCTTTAGGTACTTCTCAGCCATTCAATATTCCTCAGCTGAGAATTCTTTGTTTAACTCTGTACCCCATTTCTAATAGGGTTATTTCACTTTCTAGAGGCTAACTTCTTGAGTACTTTGTATATATTGGATATTAACCCTCTATTGGATGTAGAATTGGTAAATACGTTTTCCCAATCTGTTGGTTGCCATTTTGTCCTAACGACAGTGTTCTTTGCCTTACAGAAGCTTTGCAATTTTATGAGGTCTCATGTGCTGAATCTTGATGTTAGAGCATAAGCCATTGGTGTTCTGTTCAGGAAAAATTTCCCAGTGTCCATGTGTTCAAGCCTCTTCTCACTTTTTCTTCTATTAGTTCGAGTATATATGGTTTTATGTGGAGGTCCTTGATCCACTTGGACTTAAGCTTTGAGCAGGATGATAAGAATGGATTGATTTGCATTCTTCTACATGCTGACCTCCAGTTGAACCAGCACCATTTGTTGAAAATGCTATCTTTTTCTATTGGATATATTTCTTTATTTACATTTCAAATGTTATCCCTTTCCATGTTTCCTGTCCACAAGCTCCCTACCCCCTCCCCCTCCCTTATAAGGGTGTTCCCACCACACACCCTTACCAACCCTCCCGACATTCCCCTGCACTAGGGGTCCAACCTTGGCAGGATCAAGGTCTTACCCTTCCATTGGTGCCCAACAAGGTTATTCTCTGCTACATATGCAGTTGGAGCTCTGGGTCAGTCCATGTATAGTCTTTGGGTAGTGGTTTAGTTCCTGGAAGCTGTGGTTCATTGGCATTGTTGTTCTTATGAGATTACAAGCCCATTCAGCTCTTTCAATCCTTTCTCTAATTCCCCCAAAGTGGGTCGTGTTCTCAGTTCAGTGGTTTGCTGTTAGTGTTCACTTCTGATTTGACATGCTCTGGTTGTGTCTCTCAGGAGAGATCTATATCCAATTCCTGTCAGCACGTGCTTCTTAGCTTCATCAATCTTATCTAGTTTTGGTGGCTGTATATATATGGGCCACATGTGGGGCAGGCTCTGAATGACCATTCCCTCAGTCTCTAAACTTTGCCTCCATATCCCCTTCTATGGATATTTTTGTTACCCCTTTTAAGAAGGAGTGGAAGCATCTGCATTTTGGTCATCTTCTTCTTGACCTTCATGTGGCCTGTGGATTGCATCTTGGGTAATTCGAGCTTTTGGGCTAATATCCACTTATAATGAGTGCATACCATGTGATTGAGTTACCTCACTCAGGGTGATATTTTATAGTTCATTCCTTTTGCCTATGAATTTTATGAAGTCATTGTTTTTGATTGCGGAGTAATACTTTATTGTGTAGATGTACCACATTTTTTTAATCCATCTCTCTTTTGAAGGGCATCTGGGATCTTTCCAGCTTCTGGTTATTATAAATAAGGCTGCTATGAACATAGTGGAGCATGTGTCTTGTTGTATTTTGAAGCATCTTTTGGGTATATACCCAGGAGAGGTATAGCTGGGTCCTCAGGTAGAGGAATGTCCATTTTCTGAGGAACCTCCAGACTGATTTCCAGAGTGGTTGTACCAGTTTGCAATCCCACCAACAATAGAGGAGTGTTCCTATTTCTCCACATCCTCGCCAGCATATGCTGTACCTGAGGTTTTTTTTTAATACTATGTTCACTTTATTTTTTTATTCTTTTTTTGAAATTTTTTTATTAGATATATTTCTTTATTTACATTTCAAAATTTAATCCTTTTCCCAGTTTCCTGTCTGCAAGCCCCCTATGCCCCCCCCCTCCCCCATAAAGGTGTTCCCGCTCATCCATCCCCCTTAGTATCCCCCCCCCCACCGACATTCCCCTGCACTGGGAATCCAACATTGGCAGGACCAAGGGCTTCCTATTACAATGGTGCCCCAACAAGGCTATTCTCTGCTACATATGAAGTTGGAGCTCTGGGTCAGTCCATGTATAGTCTTTGGTTAGTAGTTTAGTCCCTGGAAGCTCTGGTTGGTTGGCATTGTTGTTCTTAGGGGTTGCAAGCCCATTCACCTCTTTCTATCTTTCCTCTAATTCCCCCAAAAGGGATCCTGTTTTCAGTTCAGTGGTTGGCTGCTAGCATTGACCTCTGTATTTGACATGCTCTGGATGTGTCTCTCAGGAGAGATCTATATTCCGTCCCTTTCAGCATGCATTTTTTATCTTCATCAATCTTATCTAGTTTTGGTGGCTGTATATATATGGGCCACATGTGGGACAGGCTCTGAAGGGCCATTCCTTCAGCCTCTGTTCTAAATGTTGCCTCCCTATCCCCTCCTATGGGTCTTTTTGTTCCCTTTTTAAAGAAGGAGTGAAGCATCTGCATTTTGGTAATCCTTCTTCTTGATCTTCCTGTGGTCTCTGGATTGCATCTTGGGTAATTCGAGCTTTTCAGCTAGTATCCACTTATCAATGAGTGCATACCTTGTATGTTTTTATGTGGTTTGGTTACCTCACTCAGGGTGATATTTTATAGTTCATTCGACCCCCGAGGAGGAGGCAAAATTAGAGGAGAGAGCCACCTGTTATGAGTCAGAAATGGCTACAATTATGCTGGCCACAACCAGAGCCAGTAGCCACTTTCTGTCATTCGTTCCCTCTCTACTTATGGCACTCTAGATGCAGTCCTTGAGTCACCCCCTGTGTCAGATGCTTGTTGCCAGCTGACCAATGATGTGGCATTGCTGAGACACGTGGTCGAGACTAGAAAAGAATAGGTACAATTACTTAGAGTCCTTCAAGAATTAGAAACAGAATTGACCAATCTGACACCCTCACATCATTCCAGCTTAAAGCTGCAGGCCAGGGTAAAAATCAAGACAAGAAACATGAAGTTTTAGCTTTTCCTCTCTCCCTACAGAGTGGGGCTAAATTCCCTAGATACCCTTCCACCCCAGGTACCCTGGAGAAGGAGGAAGACTTGGTGATGGATGGTGATTCTGAGGAGGAGGAAGAGGCGGAGTTTCACCCCGACTCACAGGGAGCAGGGGATGAACCCACCCCCACAGCAGCTAGCTCTGTGTCCCATGCTGTTTGCTAACCAAATCTGCTGAGATATCATTATCAGTCCCTGGGTTTCAAAATATTAGAAAAACTTAAAACAGCGGTATCAAATTATGGCCCTGTAGCCCCTTTTACATTGGCAGTCCTAGAATCCTCTACTGAGGGATGGCTCATGTCAAGAGAGTTTTCAGAGTTTGCCCAAGCCGCACTCTCTGGGGGCAACTTTGTGCTCTGCAAGTCAGAAATGGCTGAGGCAGCAAAGGAAACTGAAACTAAAACTACACGTCCCTACTGTGGTTAGGACAAAACGGCAACCAAACAGATTGGGAAAGATCTTTACCAATCCTACAACAGATAGAGGCCTTATATCCAAAATATACAAAGAACTCAAGAAGTTAGACGGCAGGAGACAAATAACCCTATTAAAAAAATGGGGTTCAGAGCTAAAACAAAGAATTCACAACTGAGGAATGCCGAATGGCTGAGAAACACCTAAAGAAATGTTCAACATCTTTAGTCATAAGGGAAATGCAAATCAAAACAACCCTGAGATTTCACCTCACACCAGTGAGAATGGCTAAGATCAAAAACTCAGGTGACAGCAGATGCTGGCGAGGATGTGGAGAAAGAGGAACACTCCTCCATTGTTGGTGGGATTGCTAGACTGGTACAACCATTCTGGAAATCAGTCTGGAGGTTCCTCAGAAAATTGGACATTGAACTGCCTGAGGATCCAGCTATACCTCTCTTGGGCATATACCCAAAAGATGCCCCAACATATAAAAAAGACACGTGCTCCACTATGTTCATAGCAGCCTTATTTATAATAGCCATGAAGCTGGAAAGAACCCAGATGCCCTTCAACAGAGGAATGGATACAGAAAATGTGGTATATCTACACAATGGAATATTACTCAGCTATCAAAAACAATGACTTTATGAAATTCATAGGCAAATGGTTGGAACTGGAAAATATCATCCTGAGTGAGGTAACCCAATCACAGAAAAACACACATGGTATGCACTCATTGATGAGTGGCTATTAGCCCAAATGCTTGAATTACCCTAGATGCCTAGAACACATGAAACTCAAGACGGATGACTAAACTGCGAATGCTTCACTCCTTCTTTAAAAGGGGAACAAGAACACCCTTGGCAGGGAATAGGGAGGCAAAGTTTAGAACAGAGGCAGAAGGAACACCCATTCAGAGCCTGCCCCACATGTGGCCCATACATATACAGCCACCCAGTTAGACAAGATGGATGAAGCAAAGAAGTGCAGGCTGACAGGAGCCGGATGTAGATCTGTCCTGAGAGACACAGCCAGAATACAGCAAATACAGAGGAGGATGCCAGCAGCAAACCACTGAACTGAGAACAGGACCCCCATTGAAGGAATCAGAGAAAGAACTGGAAAGCTTGAAGGGGCTTGAGACCCCATATGAACAACAATGCCAAGCAACCAGAGCTTCCAGGAACTAAGCCACTACCTAAAGACTATACATGGGGGTTGGGGATTTAGCTCAGTGGTAGAGCGCTTGCCTAGGAAGCGCAAGGCCCTGGGTTCGGTTCCCAGCTCCGGAAAAAAAAAAAAAAAAAGACTATACATGGACTGACCCTGGACTCTGACCTCATAGGTAGCATTAAATATCCTAGTAAGAGCACCAGCGGAAGGGGAAGCCCTGGGTCCTGCTAAGACTGAACCCCCAGTGAACGTGATGTTGGGGGAGGGTGGCAATGGGGGGAGGATGGGGAGGGGAACAGCCATAAAGAAGGGGAGGGGGAGGGGTTAGGGGGATGTTGGCCCGTAAACCGGGAAAGGGAATAACACTTGAATGTAAATAAGAAATACTCAAGTTAATAAAAAAAAAAATACTAAAAAAAAAAAAAAAAAAAGAAAGAAACAGGTGTACCACTACCAAATTCCTTCTATGAAGCCTCAATTACTCCTATACTTAAACCACACAAAGAACCAACAAAGAAAGAGAACTTCAGACCAATTTCCCATATGAATATTGACATAAAAATACTCAATAAAATTTTTACAAACTTAAGCCAAGAACACATAAAAGCAGGGATGGTTCAGTATATGGAAAGTCATAAACATAATCCACTATTAAACAAACTCAAAGATAAAAACCACATGATCATTTCATTAGATGTTGAGAAAGCATTTGACGAAATTCAGCATCCCTTCATTATAGTCCTGGAAAGATCAGGAATTCAAGGTCCATACCTAAACGTGGTAAAAGCAATATACAGCAAACAAGTAGCCAACATCAAACTAAATGGAGAGAAACTTGAAGCAATCCCACTAAAATCAGGGACTCTCTCCCTACTTATTCATTATAATACTTGAAGTCCTAGCAAGAGCAATCAGACAATGAAAAGAAGTCAAAGACATAAAAATTGGAAAGGAAGAAGTCAAAATATCATTATTAGCAGATGATATGATAGTATACTTAAGTGACCACAAAAGTTCTACCAGAGAACTACTAAGCCTGATAAACAACTTCAGCAAAGTGGCTGGGTATAAAATTAACTCAAACAAATCAGTAGCCTTCCTGTACTCAAAGGATAAATGGGCTGAGAAAGCAATTGGTGAAATGACACCTTTCACAATAGTCACAAATTACATAAACTACTCCGGTGTGACTTTAACCAAGCAAGTAAAAGATCTGGATGACAAGCACTTCAAGTTTCTGAAGAAAGAAATAGAAGACAATATCAGAACATGGAAAGACATCCCGTGCTCATGTATTGGAAGGATTAATCTAGTAAAATGGCCATTTTGCCAAAAGCGATCTGTAGATTCAATGCAATCCCCATCAAAATTCCAACTCAATTCTTCCTAGAGACAGAAAGAGCAATTTGCAAATTCATTTGGAAAAACAAAAAAGCCAGGATAGCAAAAACTATTCTCAACAATAAAAGAACTTCTGGGGGATTCACCATCCCTGACCTCAAGCAGTATTACAGAGCAATAGTGATCAAAGCTGTATGGTATTGGTACAGAGACAGGCAGATAGAGCAGTGGAATAGAATTGAAGACCCAGAAATTAATCCACTCACCTATGGTCACTTGATATTTGACAAAGGAGCTAAAACCATCCAGTGGAAAAAAGATAGCATTTTCAACAAATGGTGCTGGTTCAACTGGAGGTCAGCATGTAGAAAAACGAAAATTGATCCAATCTTATCCCCCTGTACAAAGCTTAAGTCCAAGTGGATTAAGGACCTTGGACAAACCACATCAAACCACATCAAACCAGATACACTATAATTAATAGAAAAAGGGGGAAAGAGTTTTTTGAACACATGGGCACTGGGAAAATTCTCCCGAACAAAACACCAATGGTTTATGCTCTAAGATGGACAAATGGGACCTCATAAAAGTGCAAAGCTTCCATAAGGCAAAGGACACTGTTATTAGAACAAAATGGCAACCAAGACATTGGGAAACGATATTTACCAATCCTACATCTGATAGAGAGCTAATATCCAAAATATACAAAGAACTCAAGGAGTTAGACTCTGAGGTACAGAGCTAAGCAAAGAATTCTCAGCTGAGGAATATCGAATTACAGAGAAGCACCTAAAGATCTGTTCAACATCTTTGGTCATCAGGGAAATGCAAATCAAAATGACCCTGAGATTCCTTCTCACGCCAATCAGAACAGCTAAGATAAAAACCTCAGGCAACAGCAGATGCTGGAAAGGATGTTGAGAAAGAGGAACACTCCTCCATTGTTGGTAGTATTGCAAACTGGTACAACCACTCTGGAAATCAGTCTGGAGGGTCCTCAGAAAGTTCGACTTTGCACTACCTGATAACCCAGCTATACCTCTTCTGGGCATATACAAAAAAGATGCTTCAACATATAGCAAAGACACATGATCCACTAAGTTCATCGCAGCCTTATGACTTCATAAATTTCATAGGCAAATGGATAGAACTAGAAAATATCATCCTGAGTGAGGTAACCAAATCACAGAAAAACACACATGGTATGCACTCATTGATAAGTGGATATTAACCCAAATGCTTGAATTACCTAAGATGGGTAGACCACTGAAACAAAAGAAGGATGACCAAAATGGTGATGCTTCACTCCTTCTTTAAAAGGAAAACAAAAATATCCATAGGAGGGGATGGGGAGATAAAGTTTAGAGCAGTAACTGAAGGAATGGCCATTCAGAGCCTGCCCCACATGTGTGCATACATATACAGCCACCAAAACTAGGTAAGATGGATGAAGCTAAGAAGTACATGCTGAAAGGCCGAATATAGATCTCTCCTGAGAGACAGACAGAATATGTCAAATACAGAGGCAAATGCCAGCAGCACACCACTGAACTAAAAACGGGACCCTCGTTGGAGGAACCAGAGAAAGGCTTGAAAGAGCTGAAGAACCCACACACCTATGGTCACATGATTTTTGACTGAGAAGCCAAAACCATCCAATGGAAAAAAGATAGCATTTCAACTGGTGCTGGTTCAACTGGAGGTCAGCATGTAGAAGAATGCAAATCAATCCATTCTTATTGCCCTGTACAAAGTTTAAGTCCAACTGGATCAAGGAACTCCACATAATACCCAATACACTCAAATTGATAGAAGAATAAGTGTGGAAGAATCTCAAACACATGGGCAGTGGAGAAAATTTCCTGAAAAGAACACCAATAGCTTGTGCGCTAAGATCAAGGATCAACAAATGGGAACTCATAAAACTGCAAAGCCTCTGTAAGGCAAAGGACACTGTCATTAGGACAAAACAGCAACCAACAGGTTGGGAAAAGATCTATCAATCGTATAACTGATAGAGGGCTAATATCCAAAATATACAAAGAACTCAAGAAGTTAGACTCCAGAGAGCCAAATAACCCTCACATCAGTCAGAATGGCTAAGATAAAAAAAACTCAGGCAAAAGCAGATGCTGGCAAGGATGTGGCAAAAGAGGAACACTCCTCCATAGTTAGTGGGATTGCAAACTGGTACAACTTCTCTGGTAATCAGTCTAGAGGTTCCCCCAAAAATTGGACATTGCACTACCTGAGGACCCAGGTATACCTCTCCTGGACATATACCCAAAAGATTCTCCAAGACACAACAAAGACACATGCTCCACTAAGTCCATCGTAGTCTTGTTTATAATAGAATGAAGCTGGATACATCCCAGATGCCTTTCAACAGAGGAATGGATACAGAAAATGTGGTACATCTATACAATGGAGTACTACTTAGCTATCAAAAACAATGACTTCATGACATTCATACAGAAATGGAATGAACTAGTAAATATCATCCTGAGTGAGGTAACCCAATCACAGGAAAACACACATGGTATGCACTCAATGGTAAGTGGATATTAGCCCAAAAGCTCTAATTATTCAAGATGCAATGCACAGACCACATGAAGCTCAAGAAGGATAACCAAAATGCTGATGCTTCACTCCTTCTTGAAAGGGGGAACAAAAATATCCACAGGAGGAAATATGGAGGCAAAGTTTAGAACAGAGACTGAAGGAAGGGCCATTCAGAGCCTGCCCCATATATATTATAAATTATATATATGTATGTATATAATATCCACCAAAACTAGATAAGATTGATGATGCTAAGAAGTGCATGCTGACAGGACTGGATACAGAGCTCTCTTGAGAGACACAGACAGAACATGTCAAATACAGGGGCGAATGCTAGCAGCAAACCACTGAACTGAGAACAGGACCCCTGCTAGTGGAAGTAGAGAAAGGATTGAAAGAGCTGAAGAGGCTTGCAACCCCATAAGAAAAACATTGCCAACCAACCGGAGCTTCCAGGTGCTAAACCACTACCCAAAGGCTTTACATGGACTGACCCATAGCTCCAACTGCATATACTGTGGAAGATAGCCTTGCTGAGCACCAATGGAAGGAGAAACCATTGTTCCTGCCAAGGTTATACCCCCAGTGTAGGGGATTATCTGGGCGTGGGTGTGGGGCAGCAAGTGGGTGTGGATGGGGAGGAGAACACTGTTTTAGAAGAAGGGGAGGGGGATAGGATTGGGTGCTTATGAATAGGAAACTGGGGGAAGGGAATAACATTTGAAATGTAAATAATGAAATACCCAATAAAAACAGTTATATAAAACATAAAAAAAGTATTTAGAGATTCTTGGATGGACTATATACATGTCATGATATAAGATTAGGAGTTGGGGAAAATTGGCTTCTTAGAGGCTACAGGTTTTGCCTGAGCTCTCTTCATGCTATTGGGAACAATACTAAGAGTTTGGCCTCAGGGGTGCTAGGTGCCCCTACTGTGCAAAGAGATAGGCTGCTGGAAAGTCCAGCAGAAACCAACAGTAGAAGCTATCTGTCCTGAAACCAGATAACAAATTGTTTTGAAGGATAAAAGTGAGGATAACTGTAATAATTTAGAGGATTTTAAGTATACGTGGAATATAGAAATCCAGACCTTTGATCTCAAATGTAGAAAAAAAAGGCACATAGATAGAATGGAGATTGAATGAAATAAAGTGGTTTAAACAAAATTGGAAAAAAAGTTTATGCCAGGGCAAACTCTCAGATTGTTCTGAATGTGGTCTATAAGAGTTCCTGGGGTTGTTTAGCCATGTATGACCAATTTAGAGTCTGGAAATTGGCTTATACAATAAGGAGAAAGAATTTAATTAAAGATAAATACATTGGTGAATAAATAATTGAGGCTTTGGGATTTAAATCATAGGCCAAAGATCAGGGGAATACTGGAAAACCTTGTTTCAGACAGATAAGAGAAATGCATGTTAATCAAAGTTATATCAAGAGAACGGATATTTTTAACAGAAATAATAATCTCCACTGAAGGGAGAATTTAGGTATACAAATGAATAAATAACTTAAATCTCAATCTCATGTAGGTCTGGGCAGGGGTTGGTGAAGGAGTACTATGTCAACAGATAATATTTGTTAAAATTGTTTTAATTGCTTATATTAATTATCAAAGTATGTGTTGTTTTGAGTTTGATGATTAAATTACAATTCCTCTGGGAAAGAGGTCAAGCTATTAAATTAATTCAATCAGTACTATTAATGATTTTAGATTACTAGACCAGGGACATGCTGTTTGGGAAGAGATGCTTTGTATTTGTGTTGATAGGAATGGAGAAAAATATTTGGACCCCTTCCATAGGGATATGGATCAGATTTGATGAGGAAGACCACCTGAAGATCTTAACTACAATAAAATGCTAAAAAATCAAACAGAACAGGTAACTTGATCTGCTACTTCCTCCACATAGGAAGAGCCCTATAATGAGTTTAGACATAAAAATTTCTATAGCCAAAACTTCAGCCAAGATAAGATAATAAATCTTTTTGGTTTTTGGAATCTTTAAGATTCATCATGCACACACACACACACACACACACACACACACACACACACACACACACAAACACACACGCAGCTTTGTTTAATACTCCTAAATAAACTTAAAAGCTGTGCTACTCTCAAACTTCCATGTGCTAATGCTTCCCCTTCAATACTGCTGAATTTGTAGTTACTAAAATCTATATTCCATCTTTGGTACCCCAGACACAATCGCAGTGGGAGCCAATGGAGTCACTCTTCCTTGGTTCTCACATGATTGGAACTGGCATGGCAAACCTTAATACATATTTGGTTCATTTGCACACAAATCCTATAATCTGACCTCTGTTTCTCTTCCTCCAGTCATTGGCCACCAGCAATTTTATTTTATTTATTTTTTTTTTCCGGAGCTGGGGACCGAACCCAGGGCCTTGCGCTTGCTAGGCAAGCGCTCCACCACTGAGCTAAATCCCCAACCCCAGCAATTTTATTTACCAGTTAGAGCCAGCTAGGGGCAGAGATCCTCAATATCTCAAATGTGGGATTCTCATGCAATTTGGGAACCAATTTAACACAAGCAGCATTAAAACCAATCCATATTTCACCCTTTCATCCAGGAAAAATGCCTTTTCACTCAAATATAAGTTGAATATATTTATAACAGTAATGTAAACTATAAGGTATGATATACACTAATTATGTCCAGTCCATCAATTTTGTCAATTATGGTATATTATTCTAACATCTATCCTACCTTAAAGAGTTTATAATTCTACACCTGAATTATGTTTTGATCCTAAATTGCATTATCATCTGAAAACAATTCTTTCACAGCTACATCATCATCCTCAATGCTAAACAACTTTATATTGATTATAAGACTATAACTAGTCTTCAACCATATCAGAGATCTGAAAATGAATTCAATTCTAGAAAGCACAAAAACATAGCATCCAAAATTTAAACAAATTGCAGAGACAGTTTATAACATGCATAGGCTCTTAATTCCTCAAAACATTGGAACAATTGTCTTCAGTCTTCTGGCCCAGAACCATCTAATAGACCTCCAAATGAAGCAGGCATTATTTTGAAGGACTAGCTTATTCTACCTTGGCAGAGCCAAGCTGTTGACTATCCTGCATCCTGTGTCCTTTCCTGGACAGTATTTTTATCTGTAGATGAATTAGAGCAATTCTCACCCAATGGCTATTATGCCAAACATGGAGCAACTCCATATGGAAGTTATGATGGTCAATATATTCTCCAAACTGTGAAGAGCGTATTGTTAGGAATGACATGTCTCTTAGTCAAACTTTTAATAATAATTAAATGGTTACAAATGCCATGTGGATTTCTGATATTTTTGAAGGTTTTGTAGTTTCTGTAGTTTCTGAAGACTACCTATATATAAATATATATGAACTACTGAACCTTGACTACTCAGCTATTTCCAATTTGAATAATATTGAAAACACTGTACTATAATTAAATCAGAATCTAATGTAACCATGAGTTTAATATCTAGTCCTTAAATTCCATCACATAATCATTCTAAACAGTTTGTAATAGCAACTTTAGAAGGACTGGGTCAAAGCCTTGTGTTCTTAAGTGAGTTCCATAGGCACAATGCCTGTTTAAGAGTAACAACATTTATTTCAAATTTTGCACCAATATGCATAGATTTATACCAAGTAGAACCTTACATCTGCATCACTATATAAATTCTCTACCAATGTAAGAAATTATAACCAAATTTGGAACAAATATCAAGATTCCTACCAATATAAGTTTATGGTATACAATACTTTGTTCAATAAATTTAGTAATCCATCCCATATATTCCCTCCCTGTTTAAAATTAAGACCATTTCCAAATTATCCCTGAAAATGTCAACCTAATTATAACTTATAAAATAACCATAACCAGGCAACCAAATCCAAGGGATTGAGATGATGACTTTCCACAGCTTCTTCCTGCTGAATTGGAGCAATGAATTTTTAAACGGATGGGGAGGAATAGGAAATTTAGAAAAAAATGGGTAGAATTAAGAAAGCTAGCTTTAGCATCTGTTATCCAGTCTCTGTATGATTAGAAGACTCAGGGTTTAACTGAAGTTTGAGGATCTCTCTGAAAGGCTTGATTAACTGAGTCTGTAGTGAGTCAGCAGCAATTCTGAAACTGTTCTGGAGCAAGTCTCTGGAAATGGCATCAGGAAGCAGATAGATAGGGCAGCAGCTCATCTCAGTGTCCCAACCATTGAATCTTGTCAGAGCTGTACATTCTGCATTATATGAATTTTACAACAAAAATTTAGTAATAATAAGGTATTCATATATATTGTGCAAGGTACACTGATCAGTTAAGGTTGAATTGTTGGTTCTTGTTTAAGCAGGTGAAAGATATTATCCTTTTATGAGTGAATTTGATCAATAATCAATTTTGATAAATCTTCATTCATGCCATGTGAAAGATGGCAATATCTCCAGCCTTGTTCTTACATGAGATTGAGGCCTAATTTTTTAATATCTGTCTGCGAAAAAGTTATTCTCCCATCCCTCTACACTTGACCTACATTATTATATCAAAAGACTCAATTTGTTTATTTACTTATGCATAAGTAAATCTCCCAGCTGAAAGGCAGTCACGAGGAACATTAACACACTTGAGAGCAGAGGTAAGACCAACTCTTCTGATCCGAGTGACCCTCCTGGAAGCCTCAGGACACACAAACCCAGGAGCAGTCTGGGAAAGGACCCTTCACATTTCTGCTTGCACTGGGAGCTAAACAGGTCCCACAGTTCTCTGTACACAGATCTGGGTGTAAGAAAACAGGTTTACAGGAGTGATGACACACAGCCTTCCAGGATGGTAAAAGCCAATATCAGGACAGCAAGAGAAACTAACACCAGAGAAAACCAGATGGACAGAGGCAAGGTCAGGAACTCAAGCAACAGAAACTAAGACTAGTTGGCATCAGCAGAACCCAGTTCTTCCACCAAAGCAAATACTGGATGTCCAATCACACCAGAAAAGCAAGATTAAGATTTAAAATTACATCTCATCATGATGATAGAGGACTTTAAGAAGGACATAAATAACTCCCTTAAAGAAATACAGGATAACAGGTGAACAAATAGAAGTCCTTAAAGAGGAACCACAAAAATCCCTTAAAGAATTACAGGAAAAGATAGTCAAACAGGTGAAGAAATTGAACAAAACCATTCAGAATTTAAAAATAGAAATGAAAACATCAAAGAAATCACAAAGGGAGACAACCCTTGGAGTTAGGAAACCTAGGAAAGCAATCAGGAAAATAGATGCAAGCATCAGCAACAGAATACAAGAGATAGAAGAGAGAATCTCAAGGGCAAAAGATGCCATAGAAAACATTGACACACTCATCAAGGAAAATGTAAAATGCAAAAAGCTCCTAACTCAAAGCATCCAAGAAATCTAGGACACAATAAGAAGATTAAACCAAAGAAAAATAGGTATAGAAGAGAGTGAAAACTCCCAACTTAAAGGGTCCATAAATATCTTCAACAAAATTATAGAAGAAAACTTCCCTAACCTAAAGAAATAGATGTCCATAAACATACAAGAAACCTACAGAACTCCAAATTGATTGTACCAGAAAAGAAATTCTTCCTGTCACATAATAGTCAAAACAACAAACACACAAAAGAAACAAAAATATTAAAAGCAGTAAAAAGAAAAAGGTCAAAGGAACATATAAAGGCAGACCTATCAGAATTACACAAGACTTCTCAACAGAGACTATGAAAGCCAGAAGATCCTGAGCAGATGTCATACAGACCCTAATAGAACACGAATGCCAGCCCAGGCTACTATAACTGGCAAAACTCTCAATTAACATAGATGGAGAAACCAAGATATTCCATCACAAAACCAAATTTACACAATATCTTTACACGAAACCAGTTGTACACAGGATAGTAGATGGAAAACCCCAACAAAAGGAGGGAAGCTATACCCTAGAAAAAGCAAGAATGCAATCTTCTTGCAACAAAACCAAAAGGAGAGAGCCACATAAACATAATTCCACCTCTAAATATGAAAAAAAAAACAAGAAACAACAATCACTACTCCTTAATATCTTTTAACATCAATGGACTCAATTTCCTAATTTAAAAAAAAACATAGACTAACAGACTAGATACATAAAGAGGACCCAGCATTTTCTGACAAAGACAGACACACTACCTCAGAGTAAAATGCTGGATAACAATTTTCCAAGCAAATTATCCCCAAAAAACACGTTGGAGTAGCCATTCTAATATCAAATAAAATCGACTTTCAACCAAACGTTATCAAAAAAAAAAAGAAGAAGAAAAAAAGACACTTCATATTCACCAAAAGAAAAATTCACCAGAATGAACTCTAAATTCTGAATATGTATGCTCCAAATGCAAGGGCATCTACTTTCGTAAAAGAAAACTTACTAAAGCTCAAAACAGGAACATAGAGAAACTAACAAAAGTTATGAACCAAATGGATTTAACAGATATTTGTAGAACTTATCATCCTAAAACAAAATAATATACTTTCTTCCCCACACTTCATGGTACCATCTCCAAAATTGACCATAAAATTGGTCACAACACATGCCTCAATAGATACAAGAAGATTGAATTAATCCCATGTATTCTATCAGATCACCACAGACTAAAGATGGTATTCAATAACAACAAAAATGACAGAAAGCCCACATACACATGGAAGTTGAACAACACTCTACTCAATGATAACTTGGTCAAGGAAAAAAAATAATGTATTGACAATGAAAGCACAGTATACCCAAACCTATGGGATACAACGAAAGCAATGCTAAGAGGAAAACTTCTAGCTCTGAGTGCCTCGAAAAAGGAATTGGAGACCCCATACACTAACAGCTTGACAGCACACCTGAAAGCTCAAAGAAAACAGCAAAATCACCCAAGAGTAGTAGAGGCCAGGAAATAATAAAACTCCGAAATCAACCAATTAGAAACAAAAAGACCTATACAAAGAATCAACAAAATCAGGGGTTATTTCTTTGAGAAAAATCAACCAATATACATGAACCATTAGCCAACCAGAGAGAGAGTATCCAAATTAACAAAATCAGAAATGAAAAGGGAGAAATAACAACAGAATCTGAGGATATTCAAAGGATCATCAGATCCTGCTACAAAAGCCTTTATTTAACAAACCTAGAAAATCTGGAAAAAACTGAAAAATGGACAATTTTCTAGACAGATACAAGGTACCAAAGTTAAATCAGGATCAGATAAATGATCTTAACAGTCCCATATTTCCTAAAGAAATAGAAGCAGTTATTAAAAGTCCCCCCTCTCCAAAAAGCCCAGGACCAGATGCAGAATTCTATCAGACTTTCATAGAAGACCTAATTCCAAACTATTACACAAAATAGAAACAGAAGGAACAATACCCCGTTCCCTCTATGAAGCCATGATTACGCTTATACCTAAATCACACAAAGCCCCAACCAAGAAAGTACCTGGAGTACTGTAAACAGCTCAACAAGCTGGGCAGAGGAATATGGGGACTGTATCGTGGTGACTTGTTCCTGTATAACATAGGTGGCTTTGCTGGTTGAAGAACCATCTGTGAATACCAAGGTACCTTTATATAATGGGGTTTTGGAGGTAATTTTAGGAAAGGTCAATGAGTGTATTTTTATGAATTGTATAAGGGGGTCATTTGCATAATGATTATCCATGGTCCCTGCAAAGGAGTCGCAAGCTATGGCCCAATTGTCATTGGACTGAAGTAACCAGTCAACTTGCTCTGAAGTATAAGGGACAATGATAATGTCAGGGTCTTTTCCAAAATATCGCCTAGACATTTTTCTTCCTTTTGTGAATAAGGCAGCAGATAGGGAGTAATAGGTGGCCAAAACTTTGCTTGGATTGAAGGGAATATAGACCCATAATACAGGGTTCCTTTTTCTTTTGGTGCCTAAGGTTGTTGCCAAAAGATTCCCACTGGGGTATTATGGTAGCACAAACAATAAAATATAGGGGCACAGCATAATGTATCTGGAATGAGATCTGAGAGGAAATAGTTTGACCTATCAGTTGTAGTGCCAAGATGGCCTGGGGGGTGAGAACTCGTGGGGATAAGGGATGAGACTCTCCTGAAAGAAGTTCATTGACAAGGACTTGAAAAAATCTTTAGATAGGGGTGGATAAATTGGAAGTTTCCAAGTAATTGTTGAAAATCATGTAAAGTTTTAAGGCATGAAAGCCGGAGTTCAACTTTGGGTGCACGGATCAGTTCTAACGCGAGCTCATACCCCAGAGAATATTTTCAGGGTCAATTTTAAGCCCCTGGGATCTAGGTGCCTCCTGAAGTTGAAAACACAAAAAGGCTTGCTGCTTGTCAGGAACCTCTAATAAAATATCATCCATATAATCTATGGTCAAGCTCTCCTGATGGACTGGATTGCCTGGACTACATATTTTGAGCCAGGGTAAGGCTGTTGGCCATGCCCTGAGGAAGGACCCACCAATGAAAGCGGTCTATAGGCCCATGGAAATTAATTTGGGGAATGCTAAATGCAAGATGGTGAAAATCTTCTGGGTGAAGAGGTATGGTAAAGAAGCAATCTTTGAAATCAATAATAATTTTAAAGAGCTCAGTAGGAATGGCAGTAGGAGGTGGAAGACCAGATTGTAGTGCTCCCATGGGTATTATTACTTTATTTACCGCGCGGAGATCTTGTAAGAGTCTCCACTTTCCAGACTTTTTCTATTTTTTTCTCTATCTTTATTAAATTGGGTATTTCTTATTTACATTTCAATTGTTATTATCTTTCCTGGTTTCCAGGCAAACATCCCCCTAGCCCCTCCCCCTCCCCTTCGATAGGGGTGTTCCCCTCCCCATCCTCCTCCTGTTAATGCCCTCCCCACAACAATCACATTCACTGGAGGTTCAGTCCTGTCAGGACCAAGGGCTTGCCCTTCCACTGGTGCTCCTACTAGGCTTTTCATTGTTACCTATGCATTTGGAGCCCAGGGTCAGTCCATGTATAGTCTTTGGGTAGTGGCTTAGTCCCTGGAAGCTCTAGTTGGTTGGCATTGTTGTTCATATGGGTCTCAAGCACCTTCAACTCTTTCAGTCCTTTCTCTGATTTTTTCAACGGGGGTCCTATTCTCAGTTCAGTTGTTTGCTGCTGGCATTTGCCTATGTATTTGCCATATTCTGGCTGTGTCTCTCAGGAGAGATCTACATCCAGTTCCTGTCAGCCTGCACCTCTTTGCTTCATCCATCTTATCTAGTTTGGTGGCTGTATATGTATGGGCCACATGTGGGGCAGGCTCTGAATGGGTGTTCCTTCTGCCTCTGTTCTAAACTTTGCCTCCCTATTCCCTGCCAAGGGTGTTCTTGTTCCCCTTTTAAAGAAGGAGTGAAGCATTCGCAGTTTAATCATCCCTCTTGAGTTTCATGTGTTCTGTGCATCTAGGGCAATTCAAGTATTTGGGCTAATAGCCACTTATCGATGAGTGCACACCATGTGTGTTTTTCTATGATTGGGTTACCTCACTCAAGATGATATTTTCCAGTTCCATGCATTTGCTTATGAATTTCATAAGGTCATGTTTTTTGATAGCTGAGTAGTATTGCATTGTATATATGTACCACATTTTCTGTATCCATTCCTCTATTGAATGACATCTGGTTTCTTTCCAGCTTCAGGCTATTATAAATGAGACTGCTATGAACATAGTGGAGCATGTGTCTTTGTTATACGTTGGAGCATATTTAGGGTACATATGCCCAAGAGAGGTATAGCTGGATCCCAAGGTAGTGCAATGTCCAATTTTATGAGGAACCTCCAGACTGATTTCCAGAATGGTTGTACCAGTCTGCAATCCCACCAACAATGGAGGAGTGTTCCTCTTTCTCCACGTCCTGGTCAGCATCTGCTGTCGCCAGACTTTTTGATTTTAGCCATTCTGACTGGTGTGAGGTGGAATCTCCGGGTTGTTTTGATTAGCATTTCCTTTATGACTAAAGATGTTGAACATTTCTTAGGTGCTTCTCAGCCATAGGGGATTCCTCAGCTGTGAATTCATTGTTTAGCTCTGAATCCCATTTTTGAATAGGGTTATTTGTTCCGTGCCATCTGACGTCGTGAATTCTTTGTATATTTTGGATATGATCCCTCTATCAGTTGTAGGAATGGTAAAGATCTTTTCGCAATCTGTTGGTTGCCATTTTGTCCTAACCACAGTGTCCTTTGCCTTACAGAAGCTTTGTCGTTTTATGAGATCCCATTTGTAGATTCTTGATCTTAGAGCATAAGCCATTGATGTTTTGTTCAGGAAATTTTCTCCAGTGCCCATGTGTTTGAGATGCTTCCCCATTGTTTTTTCTATTAGGTTGAGTGTACCTGGTTTGATGTGGAGGTCCTTGATCCATTTGGACTAAGGGTTTGTACAGGGTGATAAGAATGGATCAATATGCATTCTTCTACATGTTGACCTCCAGTTGAACCAGCACCATTTGCTGAAAATGCTATCTTTTTTCCATTGGATGGTTTTGGCTCCTTTGTCAAAAGTCAAGTGACCATAGGGTCTTCAATTCTATTCCACTGGTCTATCTGTCTGTCTCTGTACCAATACCATGCAGTTTTTCTCACTATTGCTCTGTAATACTGCTTGAGTTCAGGGATAGTGATTCCCCCAGAAGTCCTTTCATTGTTGAGGATAGTTTTAGCTATCCTGGGTTTTTGTTATTCCAGATGAATCTGCAAATTGTTCTGTCTAACTCTTTGAAGAATTGGATTGGTATTTTGATGGGGATTGCATTGAATCTGTAGATCGCTTTTGGTAAAATGGCCATTTTTACTATATTAATCCTGCCAATCCATGAGCATGGGAGATCTTTCCATCTTCTGAGGTCTTTTCAGTTTCTTTCTTCAGAGGCTTGAAGTTCTTATTGTACAGACCTTTTACTTGCTTGGTTAAAGTCACACCGAGGTATTTTATATTATTTGGGACTACCATGAAGGGTGTCGTTTCCCTAATTTCTTTCTCGGCTTGTTTCTCTTTTGTGTAGAGGAAGGCTACTGATTTATTTGAGTTACTTTTATACCCAGCCACTTTGCTGAAGGTGTTTATCAGCTTTAGTAGTTCTCTGGTGGAACTTTTGGGATCACTTAAATATACTATCATATCATCTGCCAATAGTGATATTTTGACTTCTTCTTTTCCAATCTCTATCCCTTTGATCTCCTTTTGTTGTCTGATTGCTCTGGCTAGAACTTCAAGAACTATGTTCAATATGTAGGGAGAGAGTAGGCAGCCTTGTCTAGTCCATGATTCTAGTGGGATTGCTTCAAGTTTCTCTCCATTTAGTCTAATATTAGCTAGTAGTTTGCTGTATATGGCTTTTACTATTTAGGTATGGGTCTTGAACTCCTATTCTTTCCAGGACTTTTATCATGAGGTGGTGTTGAATTTTGTCAAATGCTTTCTCAGCATCTAATGAAATGGTCATGTGGTTTTCTTCTTTCGGTTTGTTTATATGGTGGATTATGTTGATGGGTTTCCATATATTAAACCATCCCTGCATCCCTGGGATAAAGCCTATTTGATCATGATGGATGATTGTTTTGATGAGCTCTTGGGTTCGGTTTGCAAGAATTTTATTGAGTATTTTTGCGTCGATATTCATAAGGGAAATTGGTGTGAAGTTCTCTTTCTTTGTTGGGTCTTTGTGTGGTTTAGGTATAAGAGTAATTGTGGCTTCATAGAAGGAATTCGGTAGTGCTCCATCTGTTTCAATTTTGTGGAATGGTTTGGATAATATTGGTATGAGGTCTTCTATGAAGGTCTGATAGAATTCTGCAGTAAACCCGTCTGGACCTGGGCTCTTTTTGGTTGGGAGACCTTTAATGACTGCTTCTACTTCCTTAGGAGTTATGGGGTTGTTTAACTGGTTTTTCTGTTCCTGATTTAACTTTGGTACCTGGTATCTGTCTAGGAAATAGTCCATTTCCTGCAGATTTTCAAGTTTTGTTGAATATAGGCTTTTATACTAAGATCTGATGATTTTTTGAATTTCCTCTGAATCTGTAGTTATGTCTCCCTTTTCATTTCTGATTTTGTTAATTTGGACACACTCTTTGTCTCCTCTCATTAGTCTGGCTAAGGGTTTATCTATCTTGTTGATTTTCTCAAAGAACCAACTTTTGGTTCTGTTGATTCTTACTATGGTCCTTTTTGTTTCTACTTGGTTGATTTCAGCTGTGAGTTTGATTATTTCCTGCCTTCTACTCCTCCTGGGTGTATTTGCTTCTTTTTGTTCTAGAGCTTTTAGGTGTGCTGTCAAGTTGGTGACATATGCTCTTTCCTGTTTCTTTCTGCAGGCACTCAGAGCTATGAGTTTTCCTCTTAGCACAGCATTCATTGTGTCCCATAAGTTTCAGTATGTTGTACCTTCATTTTGATTAAATTCTAAAAAGTCTTTAATTTCTTTCTTTATTTCTTCCTTGACCAGGTTATTGTTGAGTAGAGCATTGTTCAACTTCCACGTATATGTGGGCGTTCTTCCCTTATTGTTATTGAAGACCAGCTTTAGGCCGTGGTAGTCTGACAGCACGCATGGGATTATTTCTATCTTTCTGTACCTGTTGAGGCCTGTTTTTTGACCAATTATATGGTCAATTTTGGAGAAAGTACCATGAGGTGGTGAGAAGAAGGTATATCCTTTTGCTTTAGGATAGAATGTTCTATAAATATCTGTTAAGTCCATTTGGTTCATGACTTCTCTTAGTCTGTCTAAGTCTCTGCTTAATTTCTGTTTCCATGATCTATCCATTGATGAGAGGGGGTGTTGAAATCTCCTACTATTATTGTGTGAAGTTCAATGTGTGTTTTGAGCTTTAGTAACGTTTCTTTTACGTATGTAGGTGCCCTTGTATTTGGGGCATAGATATTTAGGATTGAGAGTTCATCTTGGTGGATTTTCCTTTGATGAATATGAAGTGTCCTTCCTATCTTTTTGATGACTTTTAGTTGAAAATTGATTTTATTTGATATTAGAATGGCTACTCCAGCTTGCTTCTTCCGACCATTTGCTTGGAAAGTTGTTTCCCAGCCTTTCACTCTGAGGTAGTGTCTGTCTTTGTCTCTGAGGTGTGTTTCCTGTAGGCAGCAGAATGCAGGGTCCTCGTTGCGTATAAAGTTTGTTAATCTATGTCTTTTTATTGGGGAGTTGAGGCCATTGATGTTGAGAGATATTAAGGAATAGTGATTATTGCTTCCTGTTATATTCATATTTGGATGTGAGGTTATGTTTGTGTGCTTTCATTCTCTTTGTTTTGTTGCCAAGACGATTAGTTTCTTGCTTCTTCTATAGTATAGCTTGCCTCCTTATGTTGGGCTTTACCATTTATTATCCTTTGTAGTGCTGGATTTGTAGAAAGATATTGTGTAAATTTGGTTTTGTCATGGAATATCTTGGTTTCTCCATCTATGTTAATTGAGAGATTTGCAGGATACAGTAACCTGGGCTGGCATTTGTGTTCTCTTAGGGTCTGTATGACATCAGTCCAGGATCTTCTGGCCTTCATAGTCTCTGGCGAAAAGTCTGGTGTGATTCTGATAGGTCTGCCTTTATATGTTACTTGACCTTTTTCCCTTACTGCTTTTAATATTCTTTCTTTATTTTGTGCGTTTGGTGTTTTGACTATTATGTGACGGGAGGAGTTTCTTTTCTGGTCCAATCTATTTGGAATTCTGTAGGCTTCTTGTATGCTTATGGGTATCCCTTTCTTTAGGTTAGGGAAGTTTTTTTCTATGATTTTGTTGAAGATATTTACTGGTCCTTTGACCTGGGAGTCATTACTCTCTTCTATACCTATTATCCTTGGGTTTGATCTTCTCATTGAGTTCTGGATTTCCTGTATGTTTTGGACCAGTGGCTTTTTCCGCTTTATGTTATCTTTGACAGTTGAGTCGATGATTTCTATGGAATCTTCTGCTCCTGAGATTCTCTCCTATCTCTTGTATTCTGTTGGTGAAGCTTGTATCTATGGCTCCTTGTCTCTTCTTTTGGTTTTCTGCATCCAGAGTTGTTTCCATGTGTTCTTTCTTGATTGCTTCTATTTCCATTTTTAATTCCTTCAACTGTTTGATTGTGTTTTCCTGGAATTCTTTCAGGGATTTTTGTGATTCCTCTCTGTAGGCTTCTACTTGTTCATTTATGTTTTCCTGTGTTTCTCTAAGGGAGTTCTTCATGACTTTCTTGAAGTCCTCCAGCATCATGATCAAATATGATTTTGAAACTAGATCTTGCTTTTCTGGTGTGTTTGGATATTCCGTGTTTGCTTTGATGGGAGAATTGGACTCCGATGATGCCATGTAGTCTTGGTTTCTGTTGCTAGGATTTCTGCGTTTGCCTCTCGCCATCAGATTATCTCTAGTGTTACTTTGTTCTTCTATTTCTGACAGTGGCTAGACTGTCCTATAAGCCTGTGTGTCAGGGGTGCTGTAGACCTGTTTTCCTGTTTTCTTTCAGCCAGTTATGGGAACAGAGTGTTCTGCTTTCGGGCGTGTAGTTTTTCCTCTCTACAGATCTTCAGCTGTTCCTGTAGGCCTGTGTCCTGAGTTCACTAGGCAGGTCGCTTAGAGTAGGAAGGTTTGTCTTACCTGTAGTCCTGAGGCTCAAGTTTGCTCATGGGGTATTGCTTATGAGCTCTCTGTGGGGGCAGCAACCAGGAAGATCTGCGCTGCCTTTTCCGGGAGCTTCTGTGCACCACGGTTCCAGATGGCGTTTGGTGTTTTCCTCTGGAATCAGTAATGTGGGCAGAGTGTAGTCTCTTCTGGTTTCCCAGGTGTGTCTGCCTCTCTGAAGGTTTAGCTCTCCCTCCCACTGGATTTGGGTGCAGAGAACTCTTTATCTGGTTGGTCCCTTCAGGTTCCAGCAGTGTCTCAGATGCAGGGGACCTGCTGCTGCTGTGCCCTTATCCAAGGGAACCCAGAGGCCATATACAGTTTCCTCTTGGGCCAGGGATGTGGGCAGGGGTGTGCAGTGTTGGTGGTCTCTTCTGCTCTGCAGTCTCAGGAGTGCCCACCTGTTCAGGCGGTGAGGTCTCTCTCCCACAGGGTTTGGGATCAGCGAGCTGCTGCAGGCAGGGATCCGCAGGTTTGGGAATCCCGCTAAAAACCGGAAGTGTCCAGTCCTAGAGGAATTTTGCCTTTGTGTGTCCTGAGTTCACCAGGCAGGTCGCTTGGAGCAGGAAGGTTTGTCTTACCTGTGGTTCCGAGGCTCAAGTTTGCTCATGGGGTGCTGCCTACGAGCTCTCCGCGGGGTCCCACCTGTTTCTATTTTGTGGAATAGTTTGGACAGTATTGGTATGAAGGTCATAGAATTCTGCTCTAAACCCATCTGTTACTGGCTCTTTTTGCTTGGTAGAATTTTAATAACTTTCTATTTCTTTAGGAATTATGGGGTTGTTTAGATGGTTTATCTCTTCCTGATTTAACTTTGGTACCTGGTATTTGTCTAGAAAATGGTCCATTTCCTCCAGATTTTCAAGTTTTGTTGAATATAGGCTTTTGTAGTAGGATCTAATAATTTTTCGAATGTCCTCAGATTCTATTGTTATGTCTCCCTTTTCATTTCTGATTTTGTTAATTAGGATACACAGTCTGTGCCCTCTGGTTAGTCTGGCTAAGGGTTTATCTATCTTCTTGACTTTCTCAAAGAAACAGCTCTTGGTTTTGTTTGTTCTTTTTATAGTCCTTTTTGTTTCTATTTGGTTGATTTCAGCCCTGAGTTTGGTTATTTCCTGCCTTCTACTCCTCTTGGGTGTATTTGCTTCTTTTTATTCTAGAGATTTTAGGTGTGCTGTCAAGCTGCTGACATACATTCTTTCCTGTTTCTTATTGCAGGCACTCAGAGCTATGAATTTTCCTCTTAGCACTGTTTTCATTGTGTTCCAAAATTTGGGTATATTGTACTTTCATTTTCATTAAACTGTAAGAAGTGTTTAATTTCTTTCCTTATTTCTTCCTTGACCAAGTTATCATTGAGTAGAGCAAAGTTCAACTTCCATGTATTTGTGGGTGTTTTTTCCTTATTGTTGTTATTGAAGACCAGCCTTAGTCCGTGGTGATCTGATAGGATGCATGGGATTATTTCTATCTTCCTGTATCTATGGAGGTCTGTTTTGTGACCAATTATATGGTCTGTTTTGGAGGAGGTTCCATGAGGTGCTGAGAACAAGGTATATCCTTTTGATTTAGGATGGAGTGTTCTATAAATATCTGTTAAATCCATTTGGTTCATAACTTCTGTTAGCTTCTCTACATCTCTGTTTAATTTCTGTTTCTATGATCTGTCCATTGATGAAAGTGGAGTGTTGAAATCTCCTACTATTATTTTGTGAGGTGCAATGTGTGCTTTGAGCTTTAGTAAGGTTTAGTAATATTTTTGAATGTAGGTGCCCTTGCATTTGGAGCATAGATATTTAGGTTTGGTGAATTTTTCCTTTGATGAATATGAAGTGTCCTGCATATTCTTTTTTGATGGTTTTTGGTTGAAGGTTGATTTTATTTGATATTAGAATGGTTACTCCAACTTTTTTGGGGGGGACCATTTGCTTGGAAAATTGTCTTCCAGCATTTTACTCTCAGGTAGTGCCTGTCTTTGTCTCTAAGGTGTGTTTCCTGAATGCAGCAAAATGCTTGGTACTATTTACCTATCCAGTTTGTTAGTCTATTTTTTTTTTTTTAATTGGGGAATTGAGTCCATTGATGTTGAGTGATATTAAGGAATAGTGATTGTTGCTTCCTTTTACTTTCATATTTAGAGGTGGAATTGTGTTTTCTGTCTCTCTTCTTTTGTTTTTGTTGCAAAGAGATTAGTTTGTTGCTTCTTCTAGGATGTAGTTTCCCTCATTGTTTTGGGTTTTTCCATCTATTATCCTTTTTAGCTCTGGATTTGTAGAAAGATATTGTGTAAATTTGGTTTTGTCATGGAATATCTTGGTTTCTCCATCTATGTTAATTGAGAGTTTTGATAGATATAGTAGCCTCAGCTAGCCTCGTGTTCTTTTAGGGTCTGTATGACATCTCCCGAGGATTTTCTGGCTTTCATAGTCTCTGGTGTGAAATCTGGTGTAATTCTGATAAGTCTGCCTTTATATGTTACTTGACATTTTTCTCTTCCTTGTTTTAGTATTCTTTCTTTGTTTTGTGCAGTTTATGTTTTTACTATTATGTGACAGGAGGAATTTCTTTTCTGGTCCAATCTATTTGGAGTTCTGTAGTGTTCTTTTATGTTTATAGGTTAGGGAAGTTTTCTTCTATGGTTTTGTTGAGCATATTTACTGGCCCTTTAAGTTGGGAGTCTACATTCTCTTCTAGGTTTGATCTTCACAAAGTGTCCTGGATTTTTTGTATGTTTTGGGCTAGGAGCTTTTTGCATTTTACATTATTTTTGGTGTTTGTGTTGATGTTTTCTATGGTGGCTTCTGCCTTTGAGATTCTCTCTTCTATCTCTTGTATTCTTTTGGTGCTGCTTGCATCTATGCCTCCTGATCTCTTTCCTAGGTTTTCTGTCCCCAGGATTGTGTCCCTTTGTGCTTTTTTATTGTTTCTATTTCCATTTTTAAATCCTGGACAGTTTTGATCAATTCCTACACTGGTTTCGCTGTGTTTTCCAGTAACTCTTTTTTTTCTTTAATTTTTCTTAAATTGGGTATTTCTTATTTACATTTCAAATATTATTCCCTTTCCCAGATTCCTGTCCATCAGCCCTCTAATCCCTCCCTCTCCCTTTCTATATTGGTGTTCCCCTATTCATTCTCCCCTCATATCCACCCCCCCAACAATACCATACACTTGGGCAGAACCAAGGATTTCCCCTTCCACTGGTGCCCCAACAAGCTATTCACTGCTACCCATGCAGTTGGAACCCAGGGTCAGTCCATGTTTAGTCTTTGGGTAATGGTTTTGTCCCTTGAAGCTCTGGTTGGTTGGCATTGTTGTTCTTATGGAGTAGCAAGCCCCTTCAGCTCTTTCAGACCTTTCTCTAATTCCACCAACGGGGGTCCCGTTCTTGGTCCAGAGGTTTGCTGCTGGCATTCGCCTCTGTATTTGACATGTTCTGGCTGTGTCTCTCAGGAGAGATCTACATCCGGTTCCTGTCAGCATGTACTTCTTAGCTTCATCCATCTTATCTAGTTTTGGTAGTTGTATACATATGGGTCAAATGTGGGGCAGGCTCTGAATGGCTGTTTCTTCAGTCTCTGCTCTAAATCTTGCCTCCCTATCCCTTCCTATGGATATTTTTGTTCCCCTTTTAAAGAAGGAGTGAAGCATCTGCACTTTGATTGAGACGTTCTAGAAACCAAACCTTCAGTTGTTCAAATATGTCTTGCTAAAAGCACACAGAAAAAAATTATGTGTGTAGACACAGGATAGTGACTTTAAAGTAATATATCTTGCCACTGCCAGAGTTCCAGAGCCTCCACCTTTCCTGGGAATCCTTACTCAGGAAGGGGTTAGAGGCCAAGGACCAATGGACCACGAGTCTGAACCACAATCGATGTTAGTCCCAGCAGAACAGACTCAGATAGCTCAGCAGATATGCGTTTCCTGGTCTGGCAATAGTGACCCCCACAATCACCATGTCATAGCTTTTGGTCTTCGTTACAGCTTGTTACACATGCATCAGTGGATAATCCTGTAAAGAACCTGCAAGCTACCTTCCACTAGTGCTCCTGATTCTTAGGACAGCAAAGACTCCCTCTTTAGCTTGGAAAACACAACTGGGCCTTAGGACAGTAAGAGGTCCTCCACTGGGGGATGACAAAGCAAGAGTCAGACAGCTGAAGTCTTCCAAACTCCGCTGTTCTACCAAACATGCAGTCAGAGCCCTAGTTTGGATGTCAGGGTTGGGAGATGGGAAGGGATGGGTGGAAATGTTGCAGAACACCCTCATAGAAGTAGGGGGAGGATAGATGGGAATTGGAGGTTTATGGATGGGAAACAGGGATAGTATTTGAAATGTAAATAAATCCAATAATAGAGGAACAGGAACTTTGGTTGCATATTCAATTAGACATGCAATGCCTAGTGCAGCCATCTCTGCCTCATACTAGGGAAGACTTGTAGTCAATGTGTATTCAAACAGTAAAAATTAAAATTGAAAATGGCTGTGAATTTTAAAGCAAGGAGCAAGTAAGGTGAGGTGGGAAAAAAAGAAGAAATAAAAAGTTATGGACATGACTGTTCTTTGTATGATGGAGTAGAAAGTTTATTATACACAAAAGAGATACCAAAACCAGAGCCAGGGGTATCTGGGATAGCCTAGAGTAGATAATACCATGAACATTATAGGGAGAGGAAGCAGGGTTAAAGGAAGATCCAGACAATGAGATCAGCATGATTAAGGATACATGAAAAAGACCAGTGGATTACATAAGGATTGGCACCTGTGAGAATGGCAAGCCTACCCCTGGGCTTGAGGGTGAGGTAGGCCAGCATATGTGGTAGGGACTGAGTACTGCTGAGGGAAGCTGACAGCTTGGTGTGATTTCATGTGTGAACTAAGACCCACTGCCATTTGCCTCAGGGTCTCAAGAATAATAATTGGGAAGAAGGAGAAAAATGAAATGGTTAAATTATACTCTTAAAGATTGTTTTTGTTAGTTAAAACACACTATGGTCCAATATTTTTCAGTGACTAAATATATGCACTAGAGGGCACCTAGTAGTCCTGACATCTTTTCTCTTACATTGTATTTTTTCTTTCTTTTTATGATTAGCTAATTTATATATTTACATTTCAAATGTTGTGCTGATTCCTACTTATACTTCTTCAAAGTGCCTTTCTCATCCCTCATACAAATTGCTTCTATGGGGGTGCTCATCCACTCTCTCATCCACTAATACCTCACTGTACTAGCATCCCCCTAGGCTTGGGCATTGAGCCTCCAATGGACCAAAGGCCTCCCCTCTCATTGATGCCAGACAAGGCAATCCTCTGTGACTAATGCTGATGGAGCCATAGGTCCTTCCATGTATACTCTCTGGTTGGTGGTTTAGTCCTTTGGAGCTCTGAAGGGTCTGGTTTGTTTTCATTGTTGTTCTTCCTATGGGGTTGCAAACCCCTTTAGTTCCTTCAGTCCTTCCCCTCATTCCTCCATTGTGGTCCCTGTGCTCACCCTGATGGTTGATATGTGCTTCTCTATCTGTTTAGGTCAGGCTGGGTCAGAGCCTCTCAGGAAATAGCTATACCAGGCTCATTGCAGTTATCACTTCTTGGCATCAGCAACAGTATCTGGGCTTCGTGTCTGCAGATGGGATAGATTCCTAGCAGGAGAGTCTATGGATGAACTTTCCTATAGTCTCTGCTTCATTCTTTCCCCCCCCTGCCTTTCCTTCAGAAGGGAGGAACTCTGGGATAATATATTTGAAATGGATGGATGGCCCCATCCATTAACCCCGTTCAATTATTTCCCCTTCAGTGGGTATTTCAGATAATGTTACATGAATTTGGTCCTGGGAACTCTTGCTTCCCAGGCACTGGGACTTTCTAGTGGCTCCCCCAGTTCCCCTTTGCCAACTTCTACACACCTCCTTTCAATTTCCTGACCCTCTGTACTTCTCCCCTATCTCTTCCCACAATTGATCCTCTCCCCCTTTCCCTCTCTCTCCTGTCTCCCTCCCAGGTTCCTTACTCCCTCTAACTCCTATGATTATTTTGTTCCCCCTTTTAAGTAGGACTGAAGCATGCACACTTTGTTCTTCCTTTTTCTTGAGCTTCATATAGTCTATAAGTTTTATCATGGGTTTTCTGAGCTTTTTCCAATGCTTACTTATCAGTTAGTACATAACATATGTGTTCTTTTGTGATTGAGTTACCTCATTTAGGATGAAACCACGCTGGAAATCAGCCTAGTGGTTCCCCAGAAAATTGGAAATAGTTCTATCTGACGAACCAGATATACTACTCCTGGGCATATACCCAAAAGATGCTCCAACAAATAGCAAAGATGCACGCTCCACTGCATTCATAGCAGTCTTATTTATAACAGCTTGAACATGGACACAACCCAGATGTCCCACAAGATAGGAGTGGATACAGAAAATGACGTATATTTAAACAATGGTGTAGTACTCAGCTATTAAATACAATGACTTCGTGCATTGAGTATTTTCAAATGGAAAAAATAGCATTGCTATAAGGCAAAGAAATAGCACTTTGGCTAGATCTTGCATTGCTTGGCCTAGTATAAATACAGAAATTTGGTTCCTAGAGGTAAGTTCAGTCACTCATTTAGATTAATGATTGCCCTGACCTGGGAAACATCCCAAGATGACCAGTTTGGAATTTTACTGATTGTCTAAAATTGATTACTTACAGAATCATGGTTAATGTCAACAATTGCTAAAGCAGAAAGGCCCCATCTTCCTTCTTCCTCTTCCTTTTCTGAGTTGAGATTATACCAGCTTCATAGTAGATCAGTGAACTCAGTTCTCATACAGGTCCCTCTTTATTAGTAATCCCTTTACACCTAAGATAGGGAGGTTAAGCAGCATTCATTCACTTGTATTATTCTTCTCACTAACCAGCCAGTGCCCACCTTAAAGGAACTTGCAGAACCTTTATAACATTAGGTGTTCAAAGTCAGCCTTAATTGCATGGAACAAGAAAAGGCAGAGCTATAGGAGATGTTGCTCTAAACAGACATTTATTAAATCTCTTTTATAAAAGGAATGAAATTCTTTTTTTTTTTTTTTTTTTTTTTTTTTGGGGGGTGTTAATGTTGAGAGCCTAGCCTTTAAACACGGAGACATCTTTCTGGCCCAAGGACTGAAATTCCATATGACTCGGAAATACTGGAGAATAGAAACAAATAAGAAATCAGAGCACCTATAAAGCTCTTGGTCCTGTGAAGACTTGTTTCCCCACTATAGGGTAATGCCAGGGTGTTGAGGTTAGAGTGGATGGGTGGGAATGGGAGCATCCTCACAGAAACAGGGTGTAGGAGGAGGAGTTTGGGAGAGTGGGGAAGGGAATAGCATTTGAAATGTGAATACATAAAATATCCAAAAAATCCAAAAAATATAATTTTAAACACAGATCAGCGAAGTGTCTTTGAAAAGAGCAGGCCCTATCCTGGTACAGGGAACGGCATTAACATGATAGTGTTTGAGCTTGCTCTTTTATGCAGTTAGCTGATGAGATATATAATGTGACACACAAAGCTGCAGTCAATATCAAGTGCTTTAAATTTCTGAGCTGACTTAAAGGTGTCAATGAAGACTGTAGATATCTACATAAGGCAGATCCTAAAATGGTAACTCATTATCCACTGGCTCAAGGAAACCTGCCCAAATTAAATGCTCATCAAATGTTATATTTAATTATATCCATAAATTAATATACACTTTCCTATTACAAAATCATTCACCCTGCCTGAATCAGGTCTTTATCCATAATGGTGACCCTTCAGCAGACTTTTCTCTGTGATCTACCTTTTGTCTGGACCGTTTCTCATGACAGTAAACTGTTTCTCTAGTTCTCATACTGCCATGTATATTTCTACAAAAAAGCCCGTGCCAAATGTTTTGTGCAGATTAAGTCCCAATAATAAAGTTATTCAGCGGCCACAGCAAGCTGCAAGAATAGAATAGGTCCACAAATGATTAAACCTGCTTCTTACCATTCAGCTGCTAGGAAGATCCACTACACATGCATTTTATGCTAAGCAGCTTGCTCCTCCCATTTGTGGGAGATGACTTTGTACTTACCATGTCTGGAGTTCTGAACTTGCCAAGCTCCCCTCACAGAGACTCGCAGAGTCTCTCAGAAAATATCACACAGAAACACTCATGTCTAATGAGTTAATAAAAGGAACTTGTAGGCTTGGGAGCCGGAAGAGTCGTCTTCTTTTCTGAGTGGCAGGTCCATTGGGAGGTTCTGATTGGCAAGTAAATATTGAGTGACATGAGCACCACACTTAGGGCTAGAAATTGCTGAAGGGCCATACCTCAGCCTGAGCCAATCCCTTTTTGAATCTGCTGATTTGCAGTTCAGTCCACTAGTGCTTCTTCTCTAAAAGCTTACTTGTCTGTTTTCCTGCCAAGCCCCTAGGAGCAATTGAGATTCTTGATCCCTGCTGCTAAACTGCCTGCTTACACCCTGTGTTCAATGCTTTCAAAATTTGAGCTCCAATTACAACAATCAGTGGTTATTTCCCCTCCTTCTTCCTGGAATCAAGCTAGATAGCTTGCACAGCCAAGTAATCAGCTTACAGGGGCGCTCCCATTTTGTCCGAAAGGGGACAAGTGTTCAAAATATTGACAATTAGATATCTTAGAAAACAAAATTTTGTTTTGTGCCTTCTATCTGGGTCCAGGTAAGCTGCTAGTTCTTTTCTCCTGGTGGTTATGAGAGACGCCTCAGAGTAGACCCGGAAACATGACAGACACCACTCTTGTTAATCAGAACATTGTCCTCAGTGTGTAGGTAACACAAGCATAACAACAAGAACAGATCCACAGCTATATTAGTAAAGGTTCGGTGAGAACACTGTCAGAAATAGCAGGCCACCACCCTGCCTGGGAGAAGGACAGATAAGGAAATGGCCTAAACAGGGAACCACCCTGCCTAGGGTGAGGACAGAGAGGGAAGTGACTTGGAGAAAAGACAATGCCAGGAAGTACAACAAATTCCACAAGGTGGGCAGGATAAGGCCAAATGAAGGAGACAATCTTCCCATTCATGTTTACCAATAATTTTAAATGTTGCTCAGGGTAAACAATCACAGTGGTCCAACTCAGGTGACTGCTGAATGCACCGCCAAAATGTTTATAAAAAATGTATGCTTTGTGAGCTCTGGGTCTCCTCTTGCCTGCATGCTGGGGGACCCCAAAGTATGTTGGAACAATAAACCAGATGATCAAAGGTGGTACAATGAATCTCTCTTTAGTATGTAGAAAATGAATTCATTAGAATGGCTCACAGGCTGTGGTTCAACTAGTAAAACAATGGCTCTCTGCCAATAGAAAGTTGAAGAATCCAGTAGTGGCTCATTCCGTGTGGCTGGATGTCTCAGCTGGTCTTCAGTATATTTCTGAATTCTGGAATAAATAGACTCTAATGCTTTTAATATTCTAGTGCTTTTAATATTCTTTCTATGTTTTGTGTGTTTGGTGTTTTGACTATTATGTGATTGGAGGAATTTCTTTTCTGGTCCAATCTGTTTGGAATTCTGTAGGCTTCTTGTATGTTCATGGGCATCTTTTTCCTTAGGTTAAGGTAGTTTTCTTCTATAATTTTTTAGAAGATATTTACTGGCCCTTTAATTTGGGAATCTTCACTTGCTTCTATACCTATTTTTCGGAGACTTGATCCTTCTCATTTTGTCTTGATTTCCTGGATGTTTTGGGTTAAGACCTTTTTGCTTTTTGCATTTTCTTTGACTATTGTGTCAATGTTTTCTATGGAAACTTTTGCCTCTGAAATTTTCAATCCAGTCACTTGTCTTCTGTTGGTGATGACTTCTGTTCTGTTTCCTAAGCTTTCTATCTACAGGGTTGTCTACCTTTCTGATTTCTTTTCCCCCCATTTTTATTAAATTGGGTATTTCTTATTTACATTTCAAATGTTATTCCTTTTCCCAGTTTCCTGTCCATCAGCCCCAAGCCCCTACCACTCCCCTTCTATAAGGTTCCCCTCATTCCCTTATTGCCCCCCGCAACAATCCCCTACACTGGGCATTCAACCTTAACCGGACCTAGAGCTTTCCCTACCAGTGGTGCCCCAAAAGGCTATTCACTGCTATGTATGCAGTTGGAGCCCAGGGTCAGTACATGTATAGTCTTTGGGTAGTAGTTTAGTCACTGGAAGCTCTGGTTGGTTGATATTGTTCTTCTTATGAGTTTGCAAGCTCCTTCAACTTTTTAAGTCCTTTCTCTAATTCCTCCATGTGGGGTCCCGTTCTCAATGCAGTGTTTTCCTGCTAGCATTCGCCTCTGTATTTGACATATTCTGGCTGTGTCTCTCAGGAGATATATATATATCCGGTTCCTGTCAGCATGCACTTGTTACCTTCATCCGTCTTATCTAGTTTTGGAGGCTGTATATACATGGGCCACATGTGGGGCAGCCTCTGACTGGCCGTTCCTTCATTCTCTGCTCTAAACTTTGCCTCCCTATCCCTCCTATGGATATTTTTGTTCCCCTTTCAAAGAAGGAGTGAAGCATCTGCATTTTAGTCATCCTTCCTGAGTTTCATGTGGTCTGTGCATTGCATCGTGGATAATTTGAGAATTTAGGCTAATATCAATGTATCAGTGAGTGCATACCATGTGTGTTTTTCTGTGATTGGATTACCTCACTCAGGATGATATTTTCTGGATATGAATTTCATGAAGTCATTGTTTTTGATAACTGAGTAGTACTCCACTATGTAGATGTACAACATTTTCTGTATCCATTCCTCTGTTGAAGGGCATCTGGGTTCTTTTCAGCTTCTGGCTATTATAAATAAGGCTGATATGAACATAGTGGAGCATGTGTCTTTGCTGTATGTGCAGCATCTTTTGGTTATATGCCCAGGCCAGGTATAGCTAGGTCCTCAGGTAATGCAATGTCCAATTTTCCGAGGCACCTCCAGACTGTTTTCCAGAGAGGTTGTATCAGTTTGCAATCCCACCAACAATGGAGGAGTCTTCCTCTTTATCCACATCCTGTCCAGCATATGCTGTCTCCTGAGTTTTTGACCTTACCCAATATGACTGGTGTAAGGTAGAATCTTAGGGTTGTTTGGATTTGTGTTTCCCTGATGACTAAAGATGTTGAATATTTCTTTAGGTGTTTCTCAGCCATTCGATATTCCTCAGCTATGAATTCTTTGTTTAGCTGTTTACCCCATTTTATTTATTTATTTATTTATTTATTTATATTTTTATTAACTTGGGTGTTTCTTATTTACATTTTGATTGTTATTCCCTTTCCCAGTTTCCGGGCCAACATCCCCCTAACCCCTCCCCCTCCCCTTCTCTATGGGTGTTCCCCTCTTCATCCTTTCCCCATTACCGTTGTTAACCCATTTTTAAATTAGGTTAGTTGGCTCTCTGGAGTCTAACCTCGTGAGTTCTTTGTATATTTTGAATATTAACCCTCTATCAGATGTAGGATTGGTAAAGATCAATCTGTTGGTTGCCATTTTGTACTACATACAGTGTCCTTTGCCTTACAGAAGCTTTGCAGTTTTATGAGGTCCAATTTGTCGATTCTTGATCTTAGAGCATAAGCAATTGGTATTCTGTTCAGGAGAATTTCCCCCATGTCCATGTGTTCAAGACTCTTCCCCACTTTTTCTTCTATTAGTTTGAGTGTATCTTGTTTGATGTTGAGGTCCCTGATCCACTTGGACTTGAGCTTTGTACAGGGCAATAAGAATGGTTCGATTTGTATTTTTCTACATAATGATCTGCCGTTGAACCAGCACCACTTGTTGAAAATGCTATATTTTTTTCCATTGGATAGTTTTGGCACCTTTGTCAAAAATCAAGTGACTCTAGGTGTGTGGGTTCGTTTCTAAGTCTTCAATTCTATTCCACTTGTATATCTGCCTGTCTTTGTACCAGTGCCATATAGTTTTTATCACTATTCCTCTGTAATACTGCTTCAGGTCAGGGATTATGATTATCCCAGGAAGTTCTTTTATTGTTGAGGAAGTTTTAGCTATCCTGTGTTTTTTTTTTTTTTTTTTTGGCTATTCCAACTGAATTTGCAAATTGTTCTTTCTAACTCTATGAAGAATTTGAATTTTGATGGGGATTGTACTGAATCTGTAGCTTGCTTTTGGTAAAATGGACATTTTTACTATATTAATCCTGCCAATCTATGAGCATGAGATGTCTTTCCATCTTCTGAGATCTTCAATTTCTTTCTTCACAGACTTGAAGTTCTTGTCATACAGATCCTTCACTTGCTTGGGTAAAGTCACACCGAGGTATTTTTTATTATTTGGCACTATTAGGAAGGGTGTCATTTCCCTAATTTCTTTCTCAGCCTGTTTATTCCTTTGATTAGAGGAAGGCTACTAATTTGTTTGAGTTACTTTTATACCCGGCCACTTTGCTGAAGTTTTTTATCAGACTTCGTAGTTCTCTGGTGGACCTATTGGGGCCACTTATGTATACTATCATATCATCTTTAAATAGTGATATTTTGACTTCCTCCTTTCAAATTTGTATGCTTTTGAGCTCCCTTTGTTGTCTGATTGCTCTGGCTAGAACTTCAAGAACTGTATTGAATAAGTAGGGAGAGAGTGGGGAGCCTGGCCTAGTCCCTGATTTTAGTGGGATTGCTTCAAGTTTCTCTCCATTTACTATAATATTAGCTATTGGTTTGCTGTATATGGCTTTAACTATGGTTAGGTATGGGCCTTGAATTCCTGTTCTTTTCAGGACTTATATCATGAAGGGGTGTTGAATTTTGTCAAATGTTTTCTCAGCATCTAATGAAATGATCATGTGGTTTTTATCTTAGAGTTTGTTTATACATTGGATCACGTTGATGGTCTTCTGTATATTGAACCATCCCTGCATAGCTGGGATGAAGCCTACTTGATCATGATGAATGATCATTTTGATGTGTTCTTGGATTCAGTTTGCAAGAATTTTATTGCGTATTTTTACATCAACATTCATAAGGGAAATTGGTCTGAAATTCTCTTTCTTGGTTGGGTCTTTGTGTGGTTTAGGTATAAGAGTAATTGCGGCTTCATAGAAGGAATTTGGTAGTGCTCCATCTGTTTCTATTTTATGGAATAGTTTGGACAGTATTCGTATGAGGTCTTCTATGAAGGTCTGAGAGAATTCTGCACTAAATCCATCTGGTCCTGGGCTCTCTTTGGTTGGGAGACTTTTAATGATTGCTTCTATTTCTTTAGGAGTTATGGGGTTGTGTAGATGTTTTATTTCTTCCTGATTTAACTTTGGTACCTGGTATCTGTCTAGAAAATTGTCCTTTTTCTCCAGATTTTCAAGTTTTGTTGAATATAGGCTTTTGTAGTAGGATCTGATGATTTCTTGAATTTCCTCTGATTCTGTAGTTATGTCTCCCTTTTCATTTCTGATTTTGTTAATTTGGACACCTTCTCTGTGCCCTCAGATTCGTCTGGCTAAGGGGTTATCTATCTTGTTGATTTTCTCAAAGACCCAGCTTTTAGTTCTGTTGATTCTTTGTACAGTCCTCTTCGTTTCTACTTTGTTGATTTGATCCTGGAGTTTGCTTATTTCCCGCCTTCTACACCTCTTGTGTTTATTTGCTTCTTTTTGTTCTAGATTTTGTAGGTGTGCTGTCAAGCTGCTGATGTATGATCTCTCCTGTTTTTTTCTGCAGGCACTCAGTGCTATGAATTTTCCTATTAGCACAGCTTTCTTTGTGTCCCATAAGGTTGGGTATGTTTTAACTTCATTTTCATTAAATTCTGAGAAGTCTTTACTTTCTTTCTTCCTTGACCTAGTTATCATTGAGTAGAGCACAGTTCAACTTCCATGTATTTGTGAGCGTTTTTTCCTTATTGCTGTTATTGAAGACCAGTCTTAGTTGGTGTTGATCTGATAGGATGCATGGAATTATTTCTATCTTTCTGTATCTTTTGAGGCCTGTTTTGTGATCAATTATATGGTCAGTTTTGGAGAAGGTACCATGAAGTGGTGAGAAGAAGGTATATCCTTTGGTTTAGGTTGGAATGTTCTATAAATATCTGTTAAGTCCATTTGGTTGATAACTTCTGTTAGTTTTTCTTCATCTTTGGTAATTTCTGTTTCTATGATCTGTCCATTGATGAGAGTGGGGTGTTGAAATCTCCTCCTATTATTGTGTGAGGTGCAATGTGTGCTTTGAGCTTTAGTAAGGTTTATTTTATGAATGTAGGTGCCCTTGTATTTGGAGCCTAGATATTTAGGATTGAGAGTTCATCTTGGTGAATTTTTCCTTTGATGAATATGAAGGGTCCTTCCTCATCATTTTTGATGACTTTTGGTTGAAAGTCGATTTTATTCTATACTAGAATCACTACTCCAGCTTGTCTCTTCATACTACTTGTTTGAAAAATTGGTTGCCCAGCCTTTTACTCTGAGGTAGTGTTTGCCTTTGTCTCTGAGGTGTGTTTCCAGTAGACAGCAAAATGCTCTGTCCTCTTTATGTATCCAGTCTTTTAATATTTGTCTTTTTATTGGGGAATTGAGTCCATTGATGGTGAGATATTAAGCAATAGTCATTGTTGCTTCCTGTTTATTTCTTATTTAGAGGTGGGATTATGTTTGTGTGTTTCTCTTCTTTTGGTTTTGTTGTAAGGAGATTACTTTCTTGCTTTTTCTTGGGTGTAGTTTCCCCCGTATTGGGCTTTTTCATTTGTTATCCTTTGTAGGGCTGGATTTATAAAAAGATATTGTGTAAATTTGGTTTTGTCATGGAATATCTTGGTTTCCCCCCTCAATGCTAATTGATTGTTTTGCTGGACATAGTAGCCTTGGCTGGCATTTTCAGTCTCTTTGGGTCTGTATGACATCTGCCCAGGATCTTCTGGCTTTCATAGTCTCTGTTGAAAAGTCTGGTGCAATTCTTATAGGTCTGCCTTTATATGTTACTTGACCTTTTTCCCTTACTGCTTTTAATATTCTTTCTTTATTTTGTGCGTTTGGTGTTTTGACTATTATGTGACGGGAGGTGTTTCTTTTCTGGTCCAATCTATTTGGAGTTCTGTAGGCTTCTTGTATATTTATGGGCATCTCTTTCTTTAGGTTAGGGAAGTTTTCTTCTATAATTATGTTGAAGATATTTATGGGTCCTTTAATCTGCTAGTCTTTGATCTCTTCTACACCTATTATTCTTTGGTTTGATATTCTAGTTGTGTCCTGGATTTCCTGGATGTTTTGGACTAGGAGCTTTTTCTGTTTTTCATTATCTTTGACAGTTGTGTCAATGTTTTCTATGGTACCTTCTGTTCCTGAGATTCTTTCTTTTATCTCTTGTATTCTGTTGGTGATGCTCTCATCTATGACCCCTGATCTCTTCCCTAGGTTTTCTTTCTCCAGGGTTGTCTCCCTTTGTGCTTTCTTTGTCTATTTCCATTTTTAAATCCTGCATGGTTTTGTTCATTTCCTTCACCTGTTCGATTGTGATTTCCTGTAGTTCTTTAAGGAATTTTTTTGTCTTTCCTCTTTAAGGGCTTCTATTTGTTTACTTGTGTTGTCCTGCATTTCCTCAAAGGAGTCATTTATGACCTTAAAGTCCTCCATTATCATGATAAAATACGATTTTAAATCTAAAACTTGCTTTTCCCATGTGTTTGGATATCCACTGTTTGATTTGGTGGGAGAACTGGGCCCCGATGATGCATAGCAGTCTTGGTTTCTGTTGCTTGGGTTCATGTGCTTGCCTCTTGCCATCAGGTTGTCTCTGGTGTTAGCTTGTTTTGCTGTTTCTGATGGTGGCTTGATCCTCCTTTTGGTCTGTGTGTCAGCACTGCTGTAGACCTGTTTTCCTGTTTTCTTTCAGTCAATTATGGGAACAGAGTGTTCTGCTCTCAGGGGTGTAGTCACTCCTGATGCTTGGCTTTCAGGTCTTGGTGAGGGCAGCAACCAGAAGGGTCCTTCCCCTATTGCTCCTGGGTCCCCATGAGCAGGGGCCATAGATAGCACTTGGTGTTTTCGTCTTGAGTTAGGAGTGTGGGCTGAGAGTAGTCTACTCTGGATTCTCAGGAGGGTCCACACTTCTGAGGGTCCAGTTTCCCCCTGTCCCCCACAGGATTTGTGTTCAGGGAGCTGTTTGACCAGTTCATTTCAGATCTGGGCACAGATCTGGACCGTGGGTTCCTGCAGCTGACTGTTCCTGTATTCCTGTGTTCAGAGGCACTAGGCAGTTTCCTCTTGGGCCAGGGATGTGGGCAAAGTTGGGCAGAAATGCCAATTTGTCCTGCCCTGTAGTCTCATGATTGCCAGCACTTCTGGGCATTCAGCTTTCTCTCCCATGGGATTTGGGAGCAGGGAGCTGTGGGCTGGGATCCTGTGATTTCTTTATTGTTTCTATTTCCATTTTGAGATCCTGATAGTTTTGGTCAATTTTTACCTGATTGTTTCTGTTTTCCTATAATTTGTTAAGGGATTTTTGTGTTTCATCTTTAAGTGCTTCTACTTGCTTACCTATGTTCTCCTGTATTTCTTTAAAGGAGTCATTTGTGTCCTTCTTAAAGTCTTCTATCATCATCATGAGATGTGATTTTGAATCCAAATCTTGCTTTTCCAATGTGTTGGGATATCCAGCATTTGCTTTGGTGGGAGAAATTGGTTCTGATGATGCCATAGTGGTGAATAGTGGTGGTTTCTCTCGCTTAAGTTCCTGCACTTGCCTTTCATCATTTGGTTATCTCCAATGTTAGTTAGTCTTGCTATCTCTTACTGGAACTTGTCTCTCCTGAGAGCCTGTGATGTGAGCCTGTGAGCCTGTGCATCTTTGCTCTTTGAAGTTTGAGGGCTCCTGGCAGACCATCTCTCTCAGCAAGTTTTGGGTCTGAGAGCAGGGGAACAGCCCCTGCTCTGGGCACAAATGGAGACTGGAAGGGTCCTGTCCTAGGCCACCTTGTGGCTCCCATACCCTGTGAGCTCCCAGGGTGTCTCTCCTTTGATAGTCAATGGGGATAAAGTGGGGTTCTCACCTGTGGGATGAAGGTTTAAAGGGAGAATGCTTCTGGAAGACCAGCTCTCTGATGGCAGGTTTTGTGTCTGAGGGCTGTGGAAAAGCCCCTACTCTGGGCATAGTTGGAGACTGTCCCTTTTTAAATTCACTTATTGTGGTTTAGGAGTCTAGTTTCTATTTTCAATATTTACCCTTCCTCAGATGTTGGATTGGTGAAGGTACTTTCTGAATCTGTCAGATGTGGATTTGTCCTTGTGATAGTGTTCTTTGCCTTACAGAAACTTTTGAGTTTCATGAGGTCCCAATTTAATAATTGTTAATCTTAGAGCCTGACTCATAGGTGTTCTGTTCAGGAAATTGTCTCTTTTGTCAATTATTTAAAGGTTATTTCACACTTTTTCTTTGAAGAGATATAGTGTGTCCAGTTTTATGTTGAGTCCTTCATCTACATGAAATTGACTTTTGTGCAAGGTGATAAGTATGGATAGATTTTCATTCTTCTAACTCCAGTTATACAAGTATCATTCATTGAAGATGTTTTCTTTTTTACCCATTATCTGTTTTTGCTTTTGTATTGAAATTTGTGTCCATAAGTGTTTGGGTTTATTTCTGGATCTTAAATTTATTCCATTCTTCAATGTGTTGGTTTCTGTACTAAATCATGGATGTTTTATTACTATTACTCTGGATTACAGCTTTAGGTCAGGTGTCAGCAGTGTTTACCCCTGCTGAGCCTTGCTGATGCATGTGGAAGCTTTTGTTCTTAACAAAGGAACATCTTGGCCTTTCTGTTTGGCTGATGGGTGGTAACACCTGGGTGTTCTTACAATTAAGTCAGTTCCTGTTTTTTGTTCCTGTTTTTTTTGTCCCTGAGGGTGTAAACTTGTCTTTCCACTGTGCTTCCAGGGATTTTCTAGCCAGTGAATTTGGTGTATATGTACTGTGAACCTCAGTAAAGCTTTGGCATTCTTGTAACACAAATGACCTGAGTATGTGCCTTTTGTTAAATCCCCCAGGCCTATGTCTGGTTCTTGGTATCTTGGTGGCATGGGCGCTGCCAGTCAGGGCTGGTGATTCCCCGGGATGTTCTATTATTTAGGATTTTTTTGGCTGTCTTTGGTATTTTGTTTTTTCATAAGAAGTTGGAAATTGTTCTTTCAAGTTCTATAAAGAATGTTTTGGAGTTTTAATAGGAATTGCATTGAATATGCAGATTGTTTTTTATAGGATGGCCATTTTTACTCTTAATATTACTGACACATGAGCATGGAAAATCTTTTTATCTGATATCTTCTTCATTCTTTTAGCTTCAGGGACTTGAAGTTGCTCTCAGACAAATCTTTCACTTGCTTGGTTAGAGATACAAAAAGATATTTTGTAATATTTATGGCTATTAAAAGAATGCAGTTTCCCTGATTTCTTGGCCTCTTTGTTATTTGTATAAGGGAGAGATACTGATTTCTTTGAGTTAATTTTGTATGCGGCCACTTTCTGAAAGACTTTAACACTTGTAGTTGTTCTCTGGTAAATTTTATTGGTAGTGCTTATGCATGCTCTCATATCTTCTGTGGAAAGTGATAATTTAACTTCTGTTTTTTCCAATTAGTATTTCCTTTAGTTGTCATATTGCTCTAGCTAAAACTCAATTATGATATTGAATAGATACAGAGAAAATGCACAGCCTTTTCTTATCCCTGTTTTTAGTGTAACTGTTTAAATCTCTCTCCATTTAATTTAATGTTGGGTATTTGCTTGCTGTATATTGCTTTGATTATACTTAGGTATGTGCACTATATCCCTGATTCCTCTAATACCTTTAACATGAAGGGGAGCTGGATTTTATCAACTACTTTTTAAGAGTCTAATGAGATAATCTTGTGCTTTTCTTCTTGCGTTTTTTTTTAAAGTGGTGGATTATGTTGATGGATTTTTTGTTTATTGAAGAATTCTGCATTCCTGGGATGATGCCTACTTCATGCTGAATGATGTCTATAATGTGTTTCAGATTTAGTTTTACAAGTATTTTATTGAGTATTTCTGCATCAATGTTCATATGAGGAAGAGGTCTTAAATCCTCTTCTTTCTTAGTCTATGTTGGTTTAACTATCAGAGTGATTGTGGCCTGACAGAATGAGTTTAAAGTGTTTCTTCTGTTTCTACTTTGAAGAATAGTTTGAGTACTAGAATTAAATTTTCTTGGAAATTTTGGTAAAATTCTGTACCAAAATCATCTAATCCTGGGTTTTTATAGGCTGGGAGACTTTAAATGAATGCTTTCATTTCTTTAGAGGTTATGAAACTGTTTAAAGAGTTTACATGATCTTTGTTTTGGGTAAGTGATATCTGTCTAGAAAATCATCCAGTTCATTAAGATTTTCCAGTTTTGTGGAGTACAGGCAGTTGAAGGAAGATGGAATAATTCTTTGAACTTCCTCAGTGTCAGTTGCTATGTCTCCCTTTTCATTGCTGTCTTAGTTTATCGGGATACTGTCCTCTGTCTCTTGCTTAGTTTAACTGTCTATTTGTCTTGTGGATTTTGTCAAGCCAGATCTTGGTTTTGTCGATTCTTTGTATTGTTTTCTTTGTTGTGAACTGATTGGTTTCATCTCTGATTTTGATTATTCATTGCCTTCTACACCTCTTTGAGGTGCTTGCTTTTTTCCCCCCTAGATTTCTGGTATACTTTTAAATTGCTGATATTAGAACCTTTATTTTTCTTTCTGAAGGCACTTAGTGCTATAGTTTTCCTCTTAGTACTACTTTTGTTGTACCCTATAAACATGGGCATATTGTGTCTTCATTTGCACTGAATTCTATAAACTATTTAATTAATAATTTCTTCTCTTCCAAGAGACCATTGAGTCCAAATCTCCAAGAGTATTTAGGCTTTCCAGGTTTATGTTGTGGAAGTCCAGATTTAATCCATGGTGGTCTGATAAGTACTAACAGTAATTTCAACTTTCTTGTATCTCTTGATGGTTCACTTTGGAGGGGAATCAATGATATGCTGAGAAAAATTACATTGTTTTGCATTTTTCCCACTAGCAGGAGTAGTCTACTCTTTAATGAGCAGGAGCATGTTGGACACACAGGCCCAATGAGGTCCTTGAAAACACAGATTACTAGGGAAACCAGTGCCTTAAAATCATTTTCAAAACTGAATACTGCCAAGCATAATAGTATGTGCAATCAATCCCATCATTTGGAGACAAATTCACATCCATCCATTTGAGGGCATACCAGTCTATGCAGTAACTTCCATAATGTGACCAACCTCAAATAGACCTATTTTTAAAGGGTGGATATACTGTCAAAAACCAGGAAGAAATGACCAAAATGATGCTAAGTAAAATTTCATTTCATTCCCAGGCCAATCTTGTAGTTTCCTATGAATTAGGAGAGAGAAGCAGCCCTGAATAAAAGCAGAGAAATTTTTTATATTTTAACTCTAAGCTAAGGTGTATAGTAAGTAATTACAAAACTGAAATTGCTTTGCAGTTAGAAATTTTATTAAAAATTTTCCAGTTCTAAAAACATACCATGAACAGTGGAAAAAATTTACACTATGTTAATCTTAAGATTATAGAAGAAAAACAAGTCAAAATGACAAGTTGACCTTAAACTTGGTACATGATTAGAGAATTCATCAGTTAACAATATAGAAATCAATCAAAATGTTATCTTTTAGGGAATGATTAAGTGGCACCCAAATCTTGTGGGGTAGAGAGCAAAACCCTCAGAAATGCAGACACTCCTGAGAACCAAGAGTCTATAAAAACTTTCTGTCCACATACCTGATGCAAGAGGAAATCACCTAGTCCCATCTGTACACAGGGACATAGGAGCAGACAGGGGTAGGACCCTGCTGGTTTCTGCCTGCACTGAGAGCTGAAATCCAGTCACCAGGAGCACCTACAGACCTGAGAGCAGAGCTCTGTTCCAGATTCAGCTGAAAGAAAACAGGTCTATAGGAGTGCTGTAACACAGGCCTACAGAAGGGGCCAAGCAACTTTCAGATTCACGAAGACAAGCCAACACTAGAGATAACTGTGATGGCAAGATGCAAGTGCAGGAACCTAAGCAACAGAAACCAGGAATACTTGGCATCACAGAAGCCCTGTTCTTCCACCCAGGCAAATACTGGACATCTAAACACACTGGAAAAGCAAGATTTGGATTTAAAATCACATTTTCTGATGATGATGAAGGACTTTAGAAGGACATAAATAACTTACTTAAAGAAATATAGTACAACACAAGTAAACAAATAGAAGCCTTAAAGAGAAAACATAAAAATCCCTTAAAGAAAACAAAAGGAAAACAAAACCAAACAGGTGAAGGAAATGAACAAAACCATCCAGGATTTAAAAATGGAAATAGAAACGATAAAGAAAGTATAAAGGGAGACAACCTTGGAGATAGAAAACCTAGGAAAGAGATAAGGAGTCATAGATACAAGCATGACAAACAGAATACAAGGATAGAAAAAGGAATCTGGGGGAAGAAGATACCATAGAAAACATTGACACAACCATCAAAGATAATGTAAAATGCAAAAAGCTCCTAGCACAAAACAACCAGGAAACCCACTTGTTAAGTACTGCTGCCTATTCATTTGTGGTGACATTTCTTGATTGTATCCTATCATTAAACACTGAGAGACTCACTTTCGCCTCGTCTAACATGCAGGTATCAGCATTCTCCTAGCTCACAAATATGATCTCAGTTTAGAATTCATAAGTGAGTGGATGCTATTTCTCCCTTGCTGCAGTCAATGTTGAATGTGTATGTTTGTAGATATATTTACATGGTTAGCTTTCTAACCATGTAAAAATGTGTGTTATAACAGCAAATTTGTACTTTACACCACAACCTTATATGCATTGTGGAAGGTTGTATAGGTGGTTACTACATCTTCACAAATTTTGATGTGAGAAGGAAGCAACACAAATATTTTTGACAATCAAACAAATTCATCTGTTTTCATGACTCATTTTGAAAGAAGAAAGTTGATCACTGTGTTTGTATTAAGAATACTTTTAGAAAAGAATCCATTTCCAGTGTAGGACGCCCTCCTGTGGTGAACAACGGTACTGCGCATGCGCAGGCTTTGCACTTGGCATCAGTTGGCCGGTAATATGCTAATGAGGGAGCAGCACCATGCTAATAAAATAACTCATGCTCTGCCAATCCCTGAAGGACAATTAGCATAGCCTCAGCCTGCTGTCTATATAAGGCGAAAGCGCTTTGAGGTACCCCTGTCCCTGTGTCTGGAGAGCTGTACAGTAAACGCCGGCTGCAAAAGGATCCTGGTGTCCGAGTGGAGTTCTTATAAGACGATAGCGCGGACATTATTCTCCTTTTTTGTTTAAATGACTGGTCTAGATCTGGGTGTCCACAGTCAATCTTGTCATTGCTCCTGTCTTAAATCGTTCTCATCCAAACTCGGCCTTACCCGTCATAGAGTTACCCTATCGCCACCAGGCCCCATGTCTTAGGTTGGTCCGAGCTCGAGGAAAGTTGCCCGTCTCTGGATACAATGACTCCACATGGCAGTGACAAAAATGATCTAGGGCAAACTCTTAATCTTTCAAAGAGGCCAGTCACATGTTGGGAGAAGCACCCTTTTTAATGGTGGTCATAGCCTGGTAAACAACCACCCCATGTCTGGCATGTTCTCTTTTTCAAATGGCCAATAAGTCAGAGATCTACTCCGCATCTGAGGAGGATAATAGCTTCCCAGGTAAACATGCCTGCCCACTCCTTAAAAAGGGGAGAATGTATTGGTGATCCATGAAGATAGTCCCTCTCGAAAAGAAGCATCAACTCTAAATTCACGGTTACAATGGCCCACAAGCAGCTTGCTCCATCAAATTGTCAAATTCATTTCACTGTCCAATTTCTTTTGGCTGTCGAATTCAGGGCCTCCTGTCTGGGCGGCCACCAGCCAGAAATCCAGGTGGCATTCAGCTTTTACAGGGCCCAGATGAATCCCATGGCAAATTAAACCACGCTGCAGTCTGATTTTATCTAACTTAAAAGGGCAAACAACTTTGGAAAGCAAAAACTCAACCTCCAACAAACAATCTAGTCTCCAAAATCCAGTCTCCAAGACAATTCGAGTCTATACAAGGTCTGACTGTCAATTTTTACATATATGAACGCATGATGGTGTGGTCTCCAATACCTCAACAAAGAGACACCGCCCTTAAAAATCTTTTAGAAGCCTGGTTTCTAGAGTAAGAATCTCCAAAAAAGTATTATCTCAATTTAGACCTGTTTCCCTAGGGTTGGCTCATGCACACATGTTGTCTAGAATGACTTCATCCAAATTACAGTTTTTGTCAACTTTGTTTACCAAATAATTTTTTTCAACTTCGTTACCAATGTTACATTTTTAAATCATACATCCACAACATAAAAGCCAATAGTCCATAACAAAGCATGTAGAGAATAATTATACATTTAGAACTAATCAGAAACAAAATTGAAGTGGCTACATATCTTCAATATTTAGACCAAACCCATTATGACTTTTCTAGCTGTGATTTTTAAGAAGCTTGTCACCTACTAAATCCTAATAATCAGCTCATACAACTTCATCCTCAAGCAGCTTCTCAGCTGACCTAGGTTCTCTACAGGTGCAAGGCTCAAGGGGCATGATTAGACTGCTTTTTATTTTTATTCTTTTTTGAAAAGTTAAAATCAAATCAAGGTGAACGACCAGCAGATAAAGTTTTTTACCATTTCTTTTTAAATATGAAACACAAAACATTTTAAGTAACAAGAAACAAAAACCACAGACATAAACTGACAGACATGACAGCTTGGTGCACCAAGGACAGACAATAGACAGAGGGGAAAAACTAGTGGTGTCCCCAAAGGGACCCAATTCAAATAAGTCAGCAGAGATTTCCTTTCCACCACTTCCACGGTGACCATTCACTCGAGTGGAACTGATAGGACGGATTGTCTCAATTCCTGGACTAGGTTCATCAAAGTGTTGAACCAAATTCCTGTAAGATACTGAGATATATTAGGGATATTCGAGCAGTACGACTCATTCTACAAATGGTATGAAGTGAACATAGTCCTGAATATTTCCACTCACAACCAATTACATTAACTCCATCAAGCTGTGCATGGGCGTTGAGATGTCCTTGGGGGTAGAAAAATGAAATCTAAATGTTGTAGCTGATTATTCCTGACTGGTCCCCAAAGCTGAAAGTCCTGAGACCAGGAATCAAAACTGAGCTACTCTGTAAAAATACAACTCTCTGAAGACAAAAGTTTAAATTAGAGATATCTTTTGTTTGATCTCCTGAAAAAAAATTTTCAAGGCGGTCTACCTCTATCAGATCTGATCAGTATGAATCTGTGAGTTTCCAGAGCCCTAATCACACCTTTTACAGGCAAGCCAAAGACAAAATTTTTTCTCCCAAAATACTGTGTTCCTTTTTATCTCCTTTTCTTTTCTATTTTTCTTTGAGACCTTTTCCCCCTCCGATATACTTTCTTTGTTGCTCTGCAGGACCCTCTGATCTGTCCTAATGGCTTCTCCCTGAAAAATAAACAAAAATTACCAGCCTTGCTTACAAAGGATCCATAACTTTGGTTTCTTCACGGTGGCTCTCCACCTAGGCCCATAACTTTCTTCTTCATAGTGAGCTCATCTTCTAAATCCCCTCTTCCTCAAGAGGGCTAGCTCATCTGTTTCCCCGAACTATCAGCTGAAATGCCTCCTAATACTCTACTGGATAAAGAGAGAGCTTTTTTTGGGGTTTTCTTCTCGCTTTCCCTGTGTTTCTCTCCAAAGGCGTCCTTCCCTATCTCTCGCTTCCTCCGGATCAAGGTCCTTGGAAGACCTCTTTTCTTAGGTGCACCTTTCCTTCTTAAAGCTTCTAATCTTTCACCTCGCTCTGTTTCTGACATGCTGTCCTGTAACTCCTCTAATGCCCCCTGTCCTGCTATTACTGTTGGGCGGCATTTCTCATCTTCTAGGCACGATTTCTGACTGTGCCTAGCGGCAGCCGCAAAATCAAAAACCAAAAGAAAAAGAATGAGCGCTGCCAAAACAATAACAAAAGCTTCCACCGCATCTTCTAATGGGGGAGAGAGATGAGAGAGATCAAGACCAAACATGCCTCTCAGAGCTTACCTTTCGTCCTGCAGTTCTGAATCCTCTCCGCGAGCGGAGGGTCTCCTCGGCGCTGGCGATGGTGAGGCGTTTTATTCCGGGTTTCGGCACCAAATGTCCCAGCGCTTATCGTCTACGCCAGCAAACGCTTTTCGGACACCAAGGATTCCTTTTGCAGCAAAGCATTTACTGTACCAGCTCTCTTGGCGAACAGGGACAGGGGTGCCTCAAGCGCTAGCCTTATATAGACAGCAGGCTGAGGCTATACTGGTTGTCCTTCAGGGATTGGCCGGGCATGATTTATCTTATTAGCACGTAATTTGCTGCTCCTCATTAGCATATTACGGCCAACTGATGCCAGTGCAAAACCTGCGTGTCGCATAGTACCGTTATTCACCACAGGAGGGCGCCCTACACCAGTGCAAATATATGAAGAAAGATTAGCATACAATTAGTGTTATTTGATCAACATAAGGCATAAAAATAAAATGCTATGAGCTGGGTCATGATGTAGAACTATTGTGAATTATCTGGAAAAAACAACAACATTGAATTGATTTCCAGAGTAGTTGCATGTATTTGTAATCCCACCAGCAATGGAGGAGTGTTACTTTTCCTTTACATCTTTGCCAGCATGTACCGTCTTCACATATTTGCCAGCATGTACTATCTCTTGAATTATTTTTTTTTCTTTGCCATTCTGATAGGTGTGAAATGAAACCCTGGATTTGTTTTGTCTTGCATTTCTCTGATGCGTAAGGGCTTTGAACATTTCTCTAAGGGCTTCTCAGCTATTGGTTATTCCTCTGAAAAGAATTCTCTGTTCAGTTCTGTGCCTCTATTTAAGTTGGGTTATTTGTGTTGTTGGTGTCTAACTTCTTAAGCTCTTATGTACTTTGGACATTTGCCCTCTGTTAGATGTAGGGTTGATGAAGATACTTTCCCAATCTGTGGGCTGCCGATCTATCCCATTGACAATGTCTTTTGCCTAAGACAACTTTTGAGTTTGGTGAGGTCCCATTTAATAATTGTTGATCCTAGAGCCTGAGTCATTGGTGTTCTGTTCAGAAAATTTTATCTTTTTTGTTTGTTTGTTTGAGGTGGATGTGCTCATTTTTTAAAAAATTTTCATTACATATATTTCTTTATTTACATTTCAAATGTTATTCCTCTTCCTGGTTTCCTGTCCATAAGCCCCCATTCCCTCCCCTCCCCACCCCACCCCTGTATGGGCATTTCCCCTATACATCCTCATTACTGCCCCTCATATTTCCCTGCACTGGGGTCCAACCTTAGCAGGACAAGTTCCTCAACTGGTGCTAGCTAGGGCTATTCTCTGCCCTGCATATGCAGTTTGGACCTAGGTCAGAATCAAGTATAGTCTTTCGGTAATGGTTTAGTCCCTGGAAGCTCTGGTTGGTTGGCATTGTTATTTTTATGGGTTTGTGAGCTCCTTCAACTCTTTCAATACTTCCTTTAATTCCCCCAAGGGGGTCCTGTTCTCATTTCGGTGGGTTGCTGCTAGCATTGACCTTTGTATTGGACATGCTCTGGATGTATCTCTCAGGAGAGATCTATATCCGGTCCCTTTCAGCATGCATTTTTTAGCTTCGTCAATCTTATCTAATTTTGGTGGCTGTATATATATGGGCCACATGTGTGTCAGGCTCTGAATGGTCACTTCTTGAGTCACTGCTCTAAACTTTGTTTCCATATGTCCTTCTATGGATATTTTTTCCCCTTTTTAAGAAAGAGTGGGAGCATCTGCATTTTGGTCATCCTTCTTCTTGAGCTTCCTGTGGTCTGTGGATTGCATCTTGTGTGCATTAGCTTTTTGGCAAATATCCACTTATCAGTGGGTGCATATCAAGTGTGTTTTTCTGTGATTGGGTTACCTCACTCAGGATGATATTTTCTAGTTAATTCCATTTGTCTATGAATTTCATGAAGTCATTGTTTTTGGTAGCTGAGTAGTACTCTATTGTGTAGATGTACCACATTTTTTGAATCCATTCTTCTGTTGAAGGGCATCTGGGTTCTTTCCAGCCTCTGGCTATTATAAATAAGGCTGCTATGAACATAGTGGATCATATGTCTTTGTTGTACGTTGGAGCATCTTTTGGGTATATGCCCAGGAGAGATATAGCTGGGCCTTCAGGTAGTGCAATGTCCAATTTTCTGAGGAACTTCCAGACTGATTTCCAGAGTGGTTGTACCAGTTTCAATTATGTTTAGGTAGGTGTACAGTATCTCTGATCTCTCTAACCACTTCAACATAAAGAGGAATTGGATTTATCAAAGTTTTTTTTTTAAGTCTAATGAGACAATCATGTGAATTTTTCCTTTCAGTTTGTTCATATGGTGGATTAAATTGATGGATTTTTTGTTTTGAACAAACCAGTGTTTCTGGGATGAAGCCTATTTGTTCATGATGAATAATGTCTTTGATGTTTTGTGGATTCGCTTTTCAAATATTTTATTGAGTTTTTGCATCACTGTTCATAGAAGAAATGGGTCTGAAGTATTTCATTATTACTTTTGTTGAAGCCCAGCTTTAATCCATGGTGGTCTGATAAGATACAAGGTATTCTTTCAATCTTCTTGCATGTGTTGGCATTTGCTCTGTGAGTGCCAATATGGTCCATTGTGGAGAAGGATCCATGAGTTGCTGATCCATTCTTTTATGTTTGGGTGGAATATTCTATAGATGTTTGCTAGTTCCATTTGATTCATAGAGTCTGTTAGTTTCACTATCTGTCTGTTTAATTTTTGTCAGGAGGACTGACCAATAGGTGAGAGTGGGGTGTTGAAGTCTCCCACTCTTAACCAGTGTGATCAGATGTGCGATTTATGATTTAGCAATATTTCTTTTAAAAAGGTGGGGTGCCCTTGTATGTGAGGCATAGATGTTCAGAATCGAGATATCATCTTGGTCGATTTTTTCTTTGATGTGTATGAAATGTTCTTCTCTGTCTCGTTTGATTCATTTTTTGGTTTGAAAGTTTGTTTTAATAAATATTAAAGTAGCAACTTCTAGCTTGATTTTGATCTTACTGTTTAGGGAAAACATTTTTTCTAGCACTTTCCTCTGAGGTCATGTCTTTCTTTAGGGATGAAGTGTGTTTGTTGTTTACAGTAGACTGGATCCTGTTTTTGCATCTGTTCTATCAGCCTGTGTCTTTTCATTGGGGAATTGAGTCCAATGATGTTGAGAGATATTAATGATCTGGAACTGTTAAATCCTGCTATTTTGATATTAGAGGTTGTGATGGTTTTCATATGCTCAGCCAATACAGTGGCACTATTAGAATGTATGACCCTGTTGGTGTAAGTGTGGCCCAATTGGTTTATGTGTGTAACCATGGATGATGGCTATAAAAAGCTTCATCCTAGCTGCCACAAACTCAATATTCTGTTAGCACCCTTCAGATCAAGATGTAGAGCTCACATTTTCTCCCGCACCAGGCCTGCTTGCATGCTGCCATATTCTGGCATTGAAAGTAATGGCCTGAAGCTCTGAACCTGTAAGCCATCCCCAATTAAATTGTTGTCCTTATGAGAGTTGCCTTGGTCATGTTGTCTGTTCACAGCAGTAATACCCTAAATAAGAATGGTGTGTGTGTGTGTGTGTGTGTGTGTGTGTGTGTGTGTGTGTGTTTTGTTTGTTTGTTTTGTTTGTTTGTGTGCCTCATATTTTGCTGATATATGGGATTACATATTTTGTTTTCTTGGTCCATTGATTTTTAAGAGACATTAATGACCAGTGATTTTTGATTCCTTTTATTTTGATGTTGGTGGTATTAGTGTGTTTATATTTGTTTTTTTCTTTGTTTGTTTTTGTGAACATCTCTTGGTTTTGCTGCTACAGAATTACTTATTTCCTGTATTTTCTTGTATGTAGTTACCCTCTTTGGTGTGGAATTTTCCTTCTAGTATTTTGTGTACAGCTGGATTTGAGGATATGTATTTTCTGAATTTAAGTTTGTCTTGGAGCATGTTGTTTTCTCCATCAATGGTGATTGAGAATTTTGCTGGCTATAATAGTCTAGGTTGTTGTTTGTGGGGTTTTTTTAGAGAATGCAAGATGTCTATCCAGGCTCCCCTAGTCCTTATTGTCTCTGTTATGAAGTCTACTGTAATTCTGATATTTTCTGCCTTTATGTTTCCTTTTTTCCTTTACTGCTTTTTAATATTTTTTTTCTTTTCTATAGGTTCTGTATTGTAGTTATTAAAGTGCAGGAGGATTTTCTTTTCTTGTCTAGGCTAAGTGTTTTCCTACAGGCTTCTTATATGTTTATAGTCATCTCTTTCTTTGGGAAAGTTTTCTTCTCTGATTTCATTGAATATATTTTCTGGTTCTTGGAGCCTGGACTCTTCACCATCTTCTATTCCTATTATTCTTATGTTAGGTCTTTTTGTGGTATCCCAAAATTTCTTGATGTTTTGTATACGGGAGTTTTTAGATTTAATATTTTCTTTGACCAATGTATCAATACCTGAGATTCTCTTTTCCAATCCTGAGGTTCTCTCTTCCATGCCTGTATTCTGTTGGTGATACTTGCTTCAGTTGTTACTGTTCTCTTCTCTAAGTTTTCCACCTCCAGGAATTCCTCAGTTTGTATTTGTTTTATTGCTTCTATTTCTACTTTCAAATATTGCAAAGTATTATTTATTTCTATCATCTGTTTAACTGTATATCTTTCAGGGATTTATTCTTTCCTCTTTAAATACCTCTAACATTTTTATTGTAGTCTCCTGTATTTCTTTACTGGACTTATTCCTTTCCCTTTTAAAGTCTTCTATTATCCTTATAAGATTGGATTTAAGGCCATTGTCCTGTGCTTTCAGTTCTGTTAGCATATTCAGGGCTTGCTGTAGTAGAATAACTGTCCTCTGAAGGTGTCATAGTGCCCAGACTTTTGTTGATTGTGTTCTTTTGATGGCCTTTAGCCATCTAAATGACTTTGGTACCTGGATGTTCCTGTTGTAGTAGGTATTGGGGGGGGGAGAGTTAGCTTGATGGTCTTGATGAGTCAAACTTCTGATTGGTATCTTTGGGCCGTATACTTCCAGATCTGCAGTTCTGTGTGGCTCAATAGACCCAGATTTGATTAAGGTGAACAGAGGTCCTACCTAGGCTAGCATACTGCTAAGTACAACTTAGTTATTTTCAGCAAGCAGGGAATATGAGTGGGGAAAAAGAATATTACCTGTATGGTTCAGCATTCAGAGTTCTGATGAAGGTGGGCAGAAAGGTTATAGAAGAATCAAAACATTTCTTAAGAACCTTCCCAGATGGGCTGGAGGTGTCTCCATTTGGACTCTTTACAGGAGCAGGTCACCAGGTCACCTAGCTTCGAACACAAAGCTGCAGATTTGGCTTGGGGTTTATTACACAGTGTATAATTTTTCCCATTTGTTTAACTTTATCAAAAAGTCACTTGATTTAACCAGAAGGGATCCCATCATCCTCTTGGTCCTCCCGGAGTTCCTAACCCTCTAAGGGCCAGGGCCAAAATATTAGCTGTCCCTTTTTTTGTCCTCTTTCCTCCCAGGTGTAAGCCTCTAAGATTGTTGAATATGCAGAAAGGAAGCTTTGCTGTTTTTAAAACATAAGCTTTTGTGTAACATATTGCTTGAAAGTCGATTAAAAATTCAAACTGGGACAGAGTGTGGCTTAGCAGCCAAGAACACTGGCTGCTTTTACAAGGGATCTGAATAGGGTTCCCAACACCCACATCCTGGCTCACAAGCATCCCTAACTATAGTCACAAGTGGTCTAATGCTCTCTTCTGACTTCAAAGGATAGTACATGTTGCGGACAGATGCACAAAACATCTTGTTAAAAATGCCTTAAAAACCCACAACTACTTTAAATAAACCCTGATTTTGTTATGACTCCGTTTTCTCAAGTGATCAGAGTTTAACCAAGTTAACAAAAAAATGCAAATATGTTTTTGATTACATATTCCTATCTGTTCTTGTAAGCCACCTTTTTTCAAACTTGTCATAGGGTTCATTATTATTCTTAAGACAAAATCTTATTTAAGCATACAAATCTATCTTCATTTGAAATATTTTTGTACCATTCTCAGCAATTTTCTATCTTTTGTTACTTGTTATTTTTTCAAAATTTCATTTCCCAAAATAAACATTGGATCTAAAATATTATAACATGACATAGTCCATGGCATATTATAACAACTTAAGTTCCCCTGAACACACATGGCTAAACTACCAAATATTTCCTATGTTGTTTCATGGGCTGCATGGCATGCAGTGTCTATATACAATATACAAAAAGAGAAATTGAGCAAAGGTTTCTGTTAATCTCCATAACTGCGATGTTGAGATGATATATTTGACCACCATTCCTGTACTTTTATGTCCCTAAAGGAATAATATTGGCTTATTTTTAACATGGAGAAATTTATTAGTTCTCAAATGAAGGATTTTCTGTTATTTTATTGTTAACATGAAAGAATAAACATTGACATATTTGTTAAGTAATGTTCTCCTTTGTTAGATGGAGAAAAAACATTCAGGTCATGCCTCTCCTGGAACAACTTGTTTTCATGCCCCCATGATTACTTAATGGTGGTTTTCAACTAAGTCAAGATGTAGAGACCACCACACACCTCCCAAGTGATTCTTCTTCCACACTGAGCCCTCAGGATCAATCTGCTTCCTAAATTCACTCTTCTCTCCCCCAAGACTGTTGGGGATTCTTCCTTTATGGAACAATATCTCAGAGAAAGTCTCCTTTGCACAGTTCTGTGCAAATACTGCACACATCTTAAAGCCAAGTAACACTGAAAGCATACAGTGCATTGTAGAAAATGACTCCTCACTGTCATCTGGCATTTCTCTTTTTATTCCCACTTTTGCCAGGTCCCTGTCCCTGTGTTCTCCTGCACCACCACCACTACCACCCACCCCACAACACACACACAATAATCTTGCACACCAGCCCTTAAGAATCAAATCTACTACACAGGAAGTTTCCTTGCACACTTAGGGCCTGCTATAGTCTATCCCTAGTTGCTCCCTATAGAAGAGCAGTTACAGAGGGAGACTGCACACTCCTCCCTATCGATCAAATTCACCCACTGCGACAGGTTTTGTGATATCCTGGACTCACTCTGTCACATATTTCCAACCTTGAAAATCTTCAGCCAAGGCTTCCGGAGTTCCTAATTGGCTTTTCCTATAGCACACAGGAAATTTTCCTGGTTGACAAAGTTAAAAGTCCCCATTATTCCAGAGAGTTGTCTACTCCATATCCCATGTCATATCCCACAATCCCCACCAGGTTCCTCCACACCTACTTTGGTATTTTGACTTCTCTCAAATCACCTGAGGCCTTTTTTGAAGTACTAGGAAAAGTCAAAATCTCCTACAGACATTACCTGGCAAAGAATGAGCAGGAGGGTCTCCCATTCAGCAGAGGTGTAACAGCCTTTCTGGATACAGGGATCATCAAGTTCTGAGAAACAGGAATCCCACCCTTCAATGCTGCAGTAATGCCTTCTAGGTACCACTGGGAGCAATGGTAATCTTTAAGTTCACATTCTGCAGACAGGAACTCCAGCCTAGTGAAAAGGCAAAATGACCAGTGAGCCTATCAGACACTACATAATGGATTTTAATGTCCCTCATTGTGAGAAACTCCTGCTCTCCTTCCCTCACAGGCTGTGACTCCATATTTACAGTTTTCATGCTCTTCAAGAACCCTTGCTCTAAAATTTCCATGCTTTTGGTTCAGGATGCAAAGCCTCATGTAGTTAAAGACTATCTTGGGGCTTGAGTTTGTCGTCCTTTCTGAAGGTGGGTTCTTCCAAATCATGGGCAGTCTGGAACAATTCAACCCTCTAGCTCTAAGAAATAAGGTTTCCAGAGGAGAGAAACCCAATCCCTCCAGCCAGGGGAGAAGGGCTTGGTGACTCTTTGATGAGTCTTGAGCTCATTTCAGACTGAGACAGCCATAGTGATTTATTTCTTAGGACAAACAAATTTAGTCTACATGATTATACACAAATGTCATCTATGTGATTAATGAGGCAGTAACTCTCTTTTATAGCTTTGAGGAAATGGGACTGGGGAGACCACAAGCAGCAAGGGTTCCCAAGTAAGGGCTGTAGGGATTTGCCTGATTTTTCTAGACTGGGGATTGTATCTTTCACCTGTGACCAGCATCCATGTTAATGTGACAGAGTTCTCATTTAACACTGGCCTGAAGGAACAATAGGTTACCTGGACAGGTGTGGAGTACATTAATGAAGGGTTTCAGATGTGGTGGTTTAATGGGACACTGATGCAGACTGTGGTGGGTATTGAGTCTATAACAAGAGTTATTGCTGCCTCAGGCTGACATATGCTCCATGCAGACATATAGACAAAAATATGACTGGAGCTCTAAAGAGACTCCAGGCCCCAATATGAGACAGGAGGTTAGAGGCTGTGAAAAAGGATCTGGGCCCACGAGGCACAAGTGGGGGTTGTTCTTTATAGTATGACCTACAGTCAAGTCAGGATCACTGATATCCCATTGGGAGGCCTGAAACGTGTTGGGGAGAGGCCACCTATGCTCTCCTTGTTGTAAACTCACTTCCCTAAGTGAGAATCTTGTCTGGTGGAGGTATGCTTGCTAGAATACCATCTCAAAAGGGATGAGCAGGGAAGGTCTGCTACACATTTGGCCCAAGCTGCAGTCTGGCCAGACTTTCTAATCAACTAAGACATCCTGAGAGGAGGTTGATGGGAGGTGTGAAGGTTGCCAGGTGTCTATCAGGATGTTTCCAGGTTCTTGGCTTCTTGTCCAAAGAATACACATTAACAAACTATTAAGCCTCAAACACGTAGGAGGTGCAGGGTACGGGGAACTCCTTTTCTCAGTCTCTTTCAAGTCAGGAGATTTTGAATCTTAAAACAAACAGTGTTGTGTTTTTAAAAAGATAAAGAGAGAAGGATATATGATTTGGTGGAGGTGTAATCATGTGTGAGAGAAGGGGGTGCCTTCTCGGGGACCATGCTAACACATCCTTTCCCCTTGAGGGACCAGTGACAGAATGGTATAGTATAGAATAGAATTTATTCAGGGCATGGGGAGGGGAGTTAAGAGGATAGTAGAAACAGAGAGAGAGAGAGAGAGAAAGAGAGAGGAATAGAGGGAATAGACAGACATGAGCACATGGGGAGGAGGGTGGGAGAAAGGAGAAGGGACAAGAGGACAGAGGCGAAAGCAGGAAGGGCAAGAGGAAGAAAGCGATGAGGGGGCAAGCAGCCCCTTTTATAGTGTGTTAGGCACACAAACTGTGGGGTTGAGCTTAGACAAAATGCTAGCAAACGGTACATTTTTATATTGAACTCTTGGTGTGCACTTTCAAAAGAGAACACGGCTCTCTCTAGTGGCTACTTCAAAAACTGCAGCCAAGAGTCAGCAAACCTGCATGATTGGAATACACTAAATGTCCACTACAGGAGGCTAGGTCCCTTGTGACAAAGATGGTTCCTTAATATTTCAAAATCCACAAATCCAGGAGTCTTTAGGTGGTCTTGGCTTCTCACCTCATATTAATTATATCTGACATCTAATGCTGAATTTAAAGATAAAATTGGAACTTAGTTTTTCTAGTGTTCAATGTGGGCATTCAATCAAGATTAGACCCAAACTTCTTATGTAAAGCCCTGAGCCATATTGGTCACCAATTGAGCCACAAGCTTAGAGCCTGTCATTCCAATCTGAGGTTTTGCAAGAACCTGGAGTGTATGAGTATCTCATACTCACCAGTGGCCCTTTCACACCAAGCTTTTGTTTTATCAAGTATTCTCGACTCCACCACTAATGATTGCTGACTCATAATGTTGGGGAGCTAGATTTTCTAGACTGCACCAAGGATTCTGAGCATTGTGCAAGCTCTTGCTTTTGGGTGAGGTGGCACAATCTGCATGGAAGCAGGTTGTCACCATCATTTCTCCTGAGTTTAAAACATATTACTAAAACTTTAAAATGATAAATCACATTTTATGTAGTTAAAATTATTTACTTCATCATGCTCATGGTTAATCTGAACTATATTAATTAGTGTAGTTTGAAAATTATGCAAGCAAACTTGATATTTATTTAAATTTCTTAATTTCTTCCATTGTTCTCCTTAGCCTTATTATTTTTATTCATTTTTATCATGCATCAGGATGTCTTTGAACCGTATATTTCCACACAAGGATTTCAGTAAAAGATTGTGTAGCAAAAAAAATTGGGGTCCAGGACACATTATGATGCCTGCGTTGTGTGTAGCTTTCCCACCCTTTGAAGGGACATTAGCCTTTATTAGAGGATACCCCTGTTACCAGGGAAAATGATGGTAATCCTTTGATTCTTTTGCTCCCCTTAATAAAATAATTAGGAAAACAAAGTGGAAACACTTGTATCCAAATACTGTGGGGAGAGAGCTGTAATTTCAGAAGGGTAGACAATCAAGAGCCAGAGGAGACAACTACTTCACATTCCTGGCCCAAGAGGAACCTGTTTAGTGCCTTCTGTGCCCTGAGCACAGGGAACCAGCAACAGTCAGGGGCAGGACCTTCTGGTTTTGTTGCTCCCAGAGCTGAAAGCCATTCATCAGGAGCACTGATACACCTGAGAGCAGAGGTAAGACAAACTCTTCTGCTCCAAGCGACCCACCTGAGAACTCCAGGATACACAAACTGAGGAGCAGCTCTCTGTTCCAGGATCCGGAAGAAAGAAAACAGGTCTACAGGAGCACTCAGGTTTGCAGGATGGTCAAGCCACTGTCAGATATGGTAAGACAAGGTAACACCAGAGACAAACTGATAACAACCTGAGGCAAGTGCAGGAACCTGAGCAACAGAAACCAAGACCTAAATGATAGAATCTCAGGGGTATAAGATACCACAGGAAAGAGAGAAGGCACGGCAGACCCTTCTGGTTGCTGCCCTCACAGAGAGCTGAAACACAGCTCCGAGGAACTACTTCAGGTCTGAGACCAGAGGTAAGACCAACTTTTCTGTTCCAAGTGACATGCCTAGTGGACTCAGGACACACAAAGGAAAAATTCCTCTGGGACCAGACACTTCCGGTTTCTAGCTGGGGCCCAAACCTTGCTGATCCTGGACCACAGTTTCCTGCCCCAAACCCCATTTGAGAGAGATCGCACCGCCCAAATAGGTGGGCATTCCTGAGACTGCAGGGCAGGAGAGACCACCAGTACTGCCCACCCTTGCCCATATCCCCGGTCCAAGAGGAAACTGTATAGGGTCTCTGGGAATGTGAAGATAGAGGCACTCAAGCTGCAGGAAGGCTGCAGTCCAGACTGCGCCCGGATCTGAAGGGACCCAGTCAAACAACTCCCTGTAACCAAACCCCTTGGGAGGGACAGCTAGACCTTCAGAGGGGCAAACACTCCTGGGAAGCCAGAGGAAACTACTCTCTGCCCACATTTCTGACTCTAGAGGAAAACGCCTAGTGTCATCTGGGTCCCCTATGCACAGGTACCTGAGAGAAGGCAGATCAGGCCCTTGTGATTGATGCCCTCACAGAGAGCTGAAACCCAGCTTCGAGGAGCGACCTCAGACCTGAGACCCGAGGTAAGACTAACTTTTCTGCTCCAAGTGACCTGCTTCTTGGACTCAGGACACATGCCCACAGGAACAGCTGAAGACCAGTAGACAGGGGTGACTACACGCCTGAGAGCAGAACACTGTTCACAAAACTGACAAAGAAAACAAGAAAACAGGTCTACAGCACTCCTGACACACAGACCTATAGGACGGTCTAACCACTGTCAGAAATAGCAGAACAAAGTAACACTTTGACAATGTGATGGCAAGAGGCAAGCACAGGAATTCAAGCAACAGAAACCAAGACTACATGGCATCAATGGAACCCAATTCTCCCACCAAAGCAAACACTGAATATCCAAACACACCAGAAAAGCAAGATCTAGATTTAAAATCACATTTGATCGTGATGATGGAGGACTTCAAGAAAGACATAAAGAACTCCCTGAGAAAAATGCAGGAAAACACAAATAAATAAGCACAAGCCTATAGAGAGGAATCACAAAATCCCTGAAAGAATTACAGGAAAAATCAGTCAAACAGGTGAAGGAAAAAACAGAAATAGAAGCAATAAAGAAAGCACAAAGAAAGACAATCCTGGATATAGAAAAACAAAGGAAGAGACAAGGAGCCATAGATACAGGGATCTCCAACAGAATGCAAGAGATAGAAGAGAGAATCTCAGGATCAGAAGATTCCATAGAGATCATCAACATAACTGTCAAAGATAATGTAAAATGGAAAAAGCTACTGACCCAAAGCATACAGGAAATACAGGACACAATGAGAATATGAAGCCTAAGGATAATAGGTAGAGAGGAGAGTGAAGACTCCCAGCTCAAAGGACCAGTAAATATCTGCAACAAAATCACAGAAGGAAACTTTCCTAACCTGAAGGAAGAAATGCCCATAAACATACAAGAAGCCTACAGAACTCTAAATAGATTGAACCAGAAAAGAAACTCCTCCCATCACACAATAGTCCAAACACCAAATGCACAAAACAAAGAAAAAAAATATTAAAAGCAGTAAGGGAAAAATGTCAAGTAACATATAAAGGCAGACCTGTCAGAATTACACCAAACTTCTCACCAGAGACTATGAAAGCCAGAAGGTCCTGGACAGATGTCATACAGACCCTAAGAGAACACAAATGCCAGCCCAGGCTACTGTATCCAGCAAAACTCTCAATTAACATACATGGAGAAAACAAGATATTCCATGACAAAAAGAAATTTACACAATATCCTTTTAGAAATCCGGCCCTACAAAGGAAAATAAATGGTAAATCCCAACACAAGGAGGCAAGCTACACCCTAGAAAAAGCAAGAAACTAGTAGGGGGTTGGGGATTTAGCTCAGTGGTAGAGTGCTTGCCTAGCATGCGCAAGGTCTTTGGGTTTGGTCCCCAGCTCCGAAAAAAAAAAAAAAAAAAAAAAAGAAAGAGCAAGAAACTAACTATTTTGGTAAACAGAACAAAGAGAAGACAAGCACCAAATATAATCACATCCAAACATGAATATAACAGGAAGCAACAATCACTATTCCTTAATATCTCTCAACATCAATGGACTGAATTCCCAAATAAAAAGATACAGATTAACATACTGGATACACAATGATGGCCCAACATTTTACTGCCTACAGGAAACACACCTCAGGGACAAAGACAGAGACTACTCCAGAGTAAAAGGCTGGAAAAACAAATTCCAAGCAAATGGTCTGAAGAAGCAAGCTACGAGCTTTATTCTAATATAGAATAAAATCAACTTTTCAACCAAAAGTCATCAAAAAAGATGCCGAGGAAGGGACACTCATATTCATCAAAGGAAGAAATACCAAGATGACTCTCAACTCAATCCTACGCTCCAAATACAAGGGCACCTACATAGGTAAAAGAAATCTTAGTAAAGCTCAAAGCACACATTGTACCTTACATGATAAGAGTAGGAGATTTCAACATCCCACTCTGATCAATGGACAGATCATGGAAACAGAAATTAAACAGAGACATAAAAAGAATAAGGGAAGTCATGAAGCAAATGGACTTAACAGACATTTATAGAACATTCTATCCGAAAACAAAAGGATATACCTTCTTCTCACCACCTCATGGTACTTTCTACAAAACTGACAATATAATTGATCATAAAACAGGCCTCAACAGATACAGAAAGATAGAAATAATCCCATGTGTCCTATCAGACCACCATGGGCTAAAGATTGTCTTCAATAACAATAAGGAAAGAATGTCCGTATGTACATGGAAGTTGAACAATGCTCTACTCAGTGATAACCTGGTCAAGGAAGAAATAATGCAAGAAATTAAAGACTTCTTAGAATTTAATGAAAATGAAGGTACAACATTCCCAAACTTATGGGACACAATGAAAGCTGTGCTAAGAGGAAAACTCATAGCTCTGAGTGTCTGCAGAAAGAAACAGAGAGAGATATTTAAACAGCTTGACAGCACACCTAAAAGCTCTAGAACAAAAAGAAGCAAATACACCCAGGAGGAGTAGAAGGCAGGAAATAATCAAACTCAGTTCAGAAATCAACCAAGTAGAAACAAAAAGGACTATACAAAGAATCAACAGAACCAAAAGTTGAGAAAATCAACAGGATAAACCCCTTAGCCAGACTAACCAGAGGACACAGTGTCGAAATTAACAAAATCAGAAATGAAATGGAGACATAACTGCAGAATCAGAGGAAATTGAGAAATCATCAGATCCTACTACAAAAGCCTATATTCAACAAAACTTGAAAATCTGAGGAAATGGACAATTTCCCTAGACAGATACCAGGTCCCGTCAAATCAGGAATAGATAAACCATTTAACAACCCCATAATTCCTAAAGAAATAGAAGCAGTCATTAAAGGTCTCCCAACCAAAAAGAGCCCAGGTCCAGATGGGTTCAGTGCAGAATTCTATCAGACCTTCATAGAAGATCTCATACCAATAATATCCAAACTATTCCATGAAATTGAAACAGATGGAGTGCTACTGAATTCCTTCAATGAAGCCACAATTACTCTTATACCTAAACCACACAAAGACCCAGCCAAGAAAGAGAATTTCAGACCAATTTCCCTTATTAGTATCGACACAAAAATATTCAGTAAAATTCAGGCAAACCGAATCCAAGAGCACATCAAAACAATTATCCACCATGATCAAGTAGGCTTCATCCCAGGCATGAAGGGATGGTTTAATATATGGAAAACCATCAACGTGGTCCATTATATAAACAAACTGAAAGAACAAAACCACATGATCATTTCATTAGATGCTGAGAAAGCATTTGACAAAATTCAACACACCTTCATGATAAAAGTCCTGGAAAGAACAGGAATTCAAGGCCATATCCAAACATAGTAAAAGCCATATAGCAAACCAGTAGCTTCACTCCAGAAGCTGTTCAGTTACATATTCAAAGACAACCATGATATGTAAAGGAATTGCCACATTTCTAACATACATAGCATTTCTCCACTGTTTCCGTTATGTGTATTTTTATGACACATGAGACTAATTTTACAAGAAAAGGTTTTACAAGTTTGATTACATCCATAATTTAGTCCATGTCTTCTCAATGCACTTGATGATGACTGCAATGTTCAGGGCTTTATCCCACTGATGATACTCAGAGGATTTCTCTTGCATATGTCTTCGTTAATGTTCTTGCTGAGTATTGTGATTTGTAAACATATTAGCACATATCTTATATTCACAGTGTTTCTCTCCAGTGTGTATTCTTCTAAGTGTTAGGAGATGAATGTATTGTGCAAAACCTTTGCCATATTACTTTCAGAGGACTTCTCTCCAGTATGTGTGCTTTCATGTTTTAAGGATGACTGTGATGTAAAAAGGATTCAACACACTGATGACACTGATAGGATTCCTCTCTTGAATGTGCTCTTTTCTGTATTTGTAGACCATGACTTTATTAAAAAGCTTTACCACATTGGTTAGATTTAAGGTTCTCTTCTGTATGTGTTCTTTTAAGATATTGGAGACCATTCCTTACTTCAAAGGCTTTACCACACTGGTTATATTCATAGGGTTTCTCTCCTGAATGTGTTCTTTTACATATTTAGAGACAATTGCTTTGTAAAGGCTTTATCGCACTGGGTACATTCATAGGGTTTCTCTACTATATGTTTCATTTATGTATTTTAAGGGCATTGCTATATCAAAAAGTGTTACCACATTGTTTACATTCATAAGGTTTCTCTCCTGTAAGTGTTCATTTATGTATTGTGAGATCACTTCCTTTTGCAAAGGCTTTACCAAGTTTGATACATTCATAGGGTTTCTCTCCTGTATGTGTTCACTGATATATTTGGAGATGACTGTTTCATGCAAAGGCTTTACCACATGGGTAACAATCAAAGGGTTTCTCTCCTGTATGTTTCTGCTTATGTATTTGGAGAACATTGCTATATGAAAATGCTTTACGACATTGGTTACATTCATAGGATTTCTCTCCTGTATGTGTTCTTTTATGATAGTGGAGATCACTGCTTCATGTAAAGGCTTTACCACATTGATTACATTCATATTGTTTCTCTCTTGTATGTGTTCTTTTATGATATTTCAGATCACTGCTTTATATAAAGGCTTTACCACATTGATTACACTCACAGGGTTTCTCTCCTGTATGTGTTCTTTTATGATATTGGAGACCACCCTTTCCTGCTAAATTTTATCACACTGGTTCCATTCATCGGGTTTGTCTGCTGTATGTGTTTGTTTATGTATTTGGAGGTCACTGCTTTGAGTAGAACCCTCATCATATGTCATACCTCTATGAGGTTTTCCTCTTGATGAAAAATTGCATGTTTTAGGGGCATGACTGTGACATGCAAAGACTTACCACATTGAATATACTCAGAGGGTTGTTCTCCAGTTTGACTTTTTTTTTTTTT
>NC_046158.1:155078142-155084728 GCF_011064425.1 Rattus rattus | reverse complement strand
TCTCTCTCTCTCTCTCTCTCTCTCTCTCTCTCTCTCTCTCTCTCTCTCTCTCTCTCTCTCTCTCTCCCAGGTTAAGCACAGGTACCATCATGTTGACAATCTGATTTATCATTAACAGAAGTAAATTTCCCACCACACAGAGGAACAAGAGTTCTCTTTCCTACTCCCCTACTTAACATTAGATAGCATCTTTTCTGGTCTAGTTTTGCCTGTTGCTCTCTGATAGGATAGCAAGGCACCAATGCTAACAAAGTGAGAGAACAAACCATATTTTAACAAGTACATCTCAAAAAGCAATGGGCATTTACAGATGTGAGATTAGGCTCATGGTCTCATGGACCATTGTAAGATCCCTTGACTTTAAAAGTATCTTTTGTACATTAAAAAAAAACCACGGTGAATTACAAGCTAATTAGGATGAATCAAGCTGATATTTCATGTCTACTTGGAAACAGATGCAAACCTCAGCAATTTGACAGTCGGATCATAGACAAAATCGATAAGGAATTAGAGACAGATTCCAAGCATTCTTGCCCAGGATGTCTCTGTATCAGGTGTGCGTACCCCAGAAGTTTATGACTAAATCGCCCACTAGAATCCAAAAATTTGTTTTTGTTTTAGCATAGAATGAGACTACAGAAGGCAATGAGGTATAGCATGTGGTTTTATAAAAATTAGTCAAATTGGTGCCAGAGGAGAGAATAGAAACAAAAACAGATGTGTAAGCATGCATAATCAGAAAGGTTTTATGTACATAATCCTGGTGGCATTATTCAGTGGCTTATTCCATTTCAGTAATCATGTTGGTAGATGAGCTAATTGCAAATTTGTTAAATATTCATAACCAGCAATCTCTGTTAAATGACAATGAACCGTCACAGTCAAATAGATTGGACCTTCATATGACATGATTTCATACGCTGCTCTCTGTCACTGCCCCCAAATCGTAGCCACTCACTTCCCACCTTTAGCCTAGGCATTAAGAAGCAGACTAAGAACTCAGATATGGCACAAAGTAAACAAAGTCTGGTTTGCATGTTCGACACCATGTAGAAAACCTAGGCAGATGCCTGGGTATTTTAAGCTCAGAGTTGTTCAATGCTTTCAGTATTGTGATCTGTGGATCAATGGCATTCAAATCACCTTTGCTTATATTTAGGCATGAGACATCTCAAGACTTACCCCAAACCTACTATTATGGCTTAAAAGGGAAATACCTCTCTCCACACACACACACACACACACACACACACACACACACACACACACACACACACACAGCTGGAGGTTCTGTGTAGGAGGTTGTGGAACCCTTTACCAAAATAAATCCTTTTTCCCGTAAGTTGCCTCTGTCAGATACTGAGCCACAACAATTAACTGATACAGCAACTGAGTCACAGTCGGCACAGTAATAGGACTTGCATCCCCAGGTGACTGACTACAAGACAATTTGAATTTTTTAGAAAAGTATTTCTACAGAATGAATTCTGTGATCCAGGAACACATGGGCATAAAAGACATGAGATTTGCATGTTCCGGAGTGCTAGCAGTGCCAGTATACACTGGGAGTTTAACCAATTTCTTTGTACACATCCACCAGAGAATACAGTTACTGTAAAAACAAATTAATCATCCCACATCACATGTGTAAAATTTTGTCTTTCACAGATCTGCCCTTGTCTGCTGGCATGATGTGTGACACTGTTGAAGTTATTTACAGGTTTCCCACATAGCACTAAGTACATCTTATAGGTTCTCGGTTTCTTTTTTAAATCTTTTGCTCTTTAGGGACAGATTCCTCGTCCAATCATTAGTTACCTACAACTCCAAGTACCTTGCATCCCGTACGTACCTTGCTGTGAGTGCTGCATTTCTCAATTTCAGATCAGTCTATTCACATGCACATCTTTCTTCCCTCACCCAGATGGTCGCAATTGGTCAACTAATTTCCTCCCTGTGCACATATGCTCCCATTGAACATTGGTCTGTCTCCCTGGAGCTCTCTAAGCGCTCCTCTCATTATTCAATACTGCACATGAATTATCTCTAATTTTCTCAGCAAATCGTCACAATAGATATTTACTCCATATTCAGATGATAAAAACAGTCTCCAAAGATTATTTATTCAAACTCCGCATTAAAACACAGGTGAGCCTGAGTCTAAATTGGCTTCTTTTCGCAGCCTCACGCTCTCCCTATTAGTACTTGGCAGTTTATATCATTAAAGTTACAAGTTTCCTTAACCACGGTAGTTGCCACACCTAGACATTACAAATATTCATTTCAGATTGTGTAGCACGTGTCCTTGTCATTTGAAAAAGGAATATTGACCAGTGAACTTATGCTCTGACAAAGTCTTTTTGGGTTGCAAGGAAGAAGTTCACTTGATAGAATTCAAATGAAAAATAATTGAAAATACCCAAAGATAAGAACTCTTCACCCCTGGCTACCACATGGATGAAGGCAGAGAGTATGAAAGGCACACTGAAGCCATGAGCCACAGACATCTCTGGGGAATATGGGGTATACTATACAATATGCTTTCTCTCTCTTTACCACAGCCACTCCTCAGAGTCCTGATTAAGAGACCAACCTCAGCCACACAAAAAAGGAGCCGTTCAGAATCCAAATGGAAACAGATCTCCAGTGCAAGCTCTTTCAGCTTCCCATTCAAGCTTAGAGAATAGACCATAGACCATGGTAAGACCATGAGGAGAAAACCACATATGCAGCTTAACTTTTAAAAAATCCCTATTCAGACTCATAATGATAAGATCAACACAGGAGACCTGCTGAGTGACAGCTGGCCTTGAAATTTTTGTCTCCTTGGGACTCTTCTACAAAAACCAAGCCCTCTTATACAGGAAATTCTAAACCAAGTTTCAAAATACTGTTGCAAAATTGAACTATTTTGTCTTCTCTTCCAGTATCAGGCAAACCCGAGTGTTTATTGACGTTATCTCAGGATGAAGATCAGAAGTTTATGGGGAAGAGACACTTCGGCAGCTGGAATACCCATACAACTGCTCGTGACACTTTGAGAACTTCAGACTTTAAACAAATACCCCTAAAAGTGTTATCACCCAAGACAAGTGTGACCATTCTCCAACACTTCTCAATCACCATGGGCATGACCCAGTATGCTCAACATGGTCAATTCTACATTACTCTCAGTGTAAACACATGGACCCATTTCAGCTTTCTGTAGGATCTTCTAGCCAGATCCTGGAGGTCTAACCCTGGTCTTACCTTGTGTCTGTATCCATCCTGCCTCATGATGAGTAAACCTGACCAACTGACGTTCATAAGAAGCCATGCCAACTTGATATTTAACACACTTGACAATCATTCATTCATCAGTTCACAGAAAACTGAGTCAAGATCAAAGCATTTTCTTCTCAAAATATAATATTATGCAGACCAGGCCCATTGCCAAGAAAAGTAGTGAACTGTACAAGGTAGGAAGTTCCAAGTGTGGTCAGAACAAACTGGTGTTTGGTGGTATGAAGAGAGTGAACTGGGACTATGTACACTAACTACTTGTAGTCTTGTTGCTGAACTTCTGGGAATTTGGAAACTAGCATCTGAGGGGTGCATTGTGGGAATTCCGTTTTCCATTGTAGCACTTGGCAGATGTTACAGAGAACCAAGGTGCATATTCAAAAGCAGGTTGCACTTTCAGGATGCTAATCAGTGTGTAGGGAAAACAACCACAGCAACAAATAAGCACAGCAACTAAATAGACACGGTGTCGAGCCAGTTTCCAAATCCTTATCTTTTTCTTTTGTATGCATGCGTGTGTGGTGTGTGCACTTGTTTGCACATGTGCAGACACCTTTGTTTATTTGTATACATACCAGTGCATGTATGTTTATAGGCTTGTGGAGGTCAAAGGTTGATTTCTAGAATCTTTCTCCATCACATGTGTTTGCTCATTTGTTATTTTTTTTTTTTGAAGCAGAGTCTCTCAGCCAGACCATGAAGTTCAGTGGCAGGACAAGTCTCACTGTGCTGCTGGTTCCTGGGATCCTCTGTTTTAACCCTTCTAAGACCAGCTGCCGGATACATCTGGCATTTACATGGCTGCTGGCCACCCAAACCCCAGTCTTCTTTCTTGGATGGCAAGAGTGTAAAGTGCTAAGGCACCTCCCCAGCAAAAATAAATAATAAACAAACAAATAAATGCATCATCTTTTATACCCATACATTTGTGCTGTTTTCAACCTTTGTCAGAGAAGCTTCTTTTGCAGCAAACGGCAGTTAATAGTGAGACCCAGAACTGGTCCAAGTGTGGAGAATAAATAACTGTAAAGTACTTGGACATAAACATTACACTGATCACACACACACACACACACACACACACACACACACACACACACACTGTGTTTGGACGTGACATGGTCCTTGCACACATGAACTCCCTGCAACAGTACTGGCTCCACTTCCATTTTTCCATTTTATCATGCATGAACCAGGGGCTTATGAAACCCCACTTGTCACTTGGGTCAACAAAAATAGATCCAAGAATGAGGTGAGTTGTTGGAATAAATGTTTCAGTGAAAGAAAGTGTGGATGAGAGGTGGTAGAGAGGATAATAGGGCATGAATGTGTGTGTGTAAAAGTTTGTCAAAAATAATCTTTTAAAATATGCTACATATTGTTCTGCCTTGCTAATCATGATGCATTAAATATTTTAAAAGTGAGAGCCAAAATACAGGAAACTACACTTTGCTAAGTTATAACAATGACCTTAGAGGAAATAATAATGCATTTGATTCTGTGCTGGGTTCTGTTGTTATTGTTCTAGTTTCTGGTTTTTATTTGAGGGATGTAGGGGGTATACATATGTGTGGTGTGTGTGTATGGTATATGTAGTGTGTGTGTGTGTGTGTGTATAGGATATGTGTGTGTGTAGGATGTGTGTATGCATTTGTATGTATGAGTGTGTATAAGTGTGTGTGGTATGTGTGTGTGGTGTGAGTGTGTAGTATGTGTGTATGAATATGTGTTTGTAAGTGGATGTGAGTATATGAGTATGTATGTATATGTGAGTGTGTGCATGTGTGTGTGGTATGTGGTGTGTATGCGTGTGTGTGTGTATACACATGCACACTCATGCATGCAAATGCACATGTGTGTTCTGCTTTCCCCTTATAAGAAATTGTGGCTTGCTTGTTGCTTTCATGGTGTCATCCTGAATTTAATGATGTTGCTAACAGTATTATACAAATACATTAATTAATCTGGCATATGCTTTTAAAAGGCTTTGCTCTTGCAGATGACCTAAGTTGGGTTCCCAGCACCCATAGTGGGTGACTCACAACAGCCTTTTCTTCAAGCTTCAGGAGACCCAACCCACGCTCACACACACATATCCACATAAACATACATGTAATTTAAAAGTAATAAAAATAAATCTTTTTAAAAAAAAGTATATTCTAGATGAGAAGTTCTTCACCTCACCCTGCAGGTCTGTGGAACAGATACTCACAGATAGCTCTTGGCTCTCAGCTTGAATAGTCTACTACTGTGAGGCAGGATCCCCTCACTACAGGGAGACCACAATACAAAGTAGGAAGTTGATTTCTCACACACTGAGGAGAATGACATCCATAATAGATTTCCAAAAAGCAGATGTCTGCAGATGTGCACTTATCATCTTTCTAGGTCTACGTGATTGCCCCACAAGATGCGATGCTTAACACCCCCAGAAATGAAGTGTAAAAATCCCTATGTTCTGACACTTTATAGGACAAAGTTAACCAAGGCTTTGACTATAAAATTTAATGTGGTCTTCTATTTGTTTTAATTTGAATTTTGGTTTTTATGGGTCAGATAGACTTATTTTCAGTCATTTTTTTTTAATTTTCTCTGAAATACCTGTGTTCATCCATTGCTGTTCATCTATTGTGGAGTTCATAGTTCATCTAATGAACTCGCAAGGATTTTCATGAGTTTTTCAGTCTAGTTTATTTGCAGTGCTGTGGATCAAACTCATGCATGCTAAGCAAGCACTCTACCCCTGAGCTATGACCTCAGTCCACGCAATTTTGTTTTTGTTTAGCATTTACCTTTGACTTTGCTTCCCGTAATTTTTACCACTCAGGATTTTTGAAACTTCATGTGGTAAAAATAGTATTTAGGCGCTGAGGTGATGGCTCAATTGATAGAGAACTCATTACTTAAACATGAGGACCTGAGTGTGAATCCTTAGGGCTCAGGTAAAAATGCCAGGCAGTGCGACGAGTGCTGGTAATCCAAGGGGTGTGAGGGTAGAGGGGAGCGGATCCCTGGGGCTGTTGAACAGACAGTCAGTCTGAATTGACAAGCTCTAGATTCCGTGAGAGATCCTCTGACAAAAACAAGGCAGAAGGCCTGCATGAGAGTGGTAAACAGTACCTACTCTGAGCCTGACCACTCAAGTTCAATCTCCAAGACCCATGCAGTTGAAGAAGAGAATTGGCGACAGCAAGTTGTTGTCCTCTGATCTTTAAAAAGAGGAAAACTTTTAAGAAAAAGATGTAAAGTAAAAGCGATCAGAAGATATCAAACATCAACCTCTGGCCTCCACATACACCACACA
>NC_046158.1:155071737-155078042 GCF_011064425.1 Rattus rattus | reverse complement strand
TTTCTTTTCTTTTTCATCTTTATTAAATTGGGTATTTCTTATTTACATTTCGATTGTTATTCCTTTCCCTGGTTTCCAGGCCAACATCCCCCTAACCCCTCCCCCTTCCCCTCCCTATGGGTGTTTCCCTCCCCATCCTTCCCCCCTTACCACCCCCCCCCCCACCACCCCCTTCACTTGCGGCTCAGTCTTGGCAGGATCAAGGGCTTCCCCTTCCACTAGTGCTCTTACTAGGCTATTCATTGCTACCTATGAGGTTGGAGCCCAGGGTCAGTCCATGTATAGTCTTTGGGTAGTGGTACATCTACATAATGGAATATTACTCAGCTATCAAAAACAACGACTTTATGAAATTCAGAGGCAAATGGAGGGAACTGGAAAATATCATCCTGAGTGAGGTAACCCAATCACAGAAAAACACACATGGTATGCACTCACTGATAAGTGGATATTAGCCCATATGCTTGAATTACCCTAGATGCACAGAACACATGAAGCTCAAGAAGGATGACCAAAATGCGAATGCTTCACTCCTTCTTTAAAAGGGGAACAAGAATACCCTTGGGAGGGAATAGGGAGGCAAAGTTTAGAACAGAGGCAGAAGTAACACCCATTCAGAGCCTGCCCCACATGTGGCCCATACATATACAGCCACCAAACTAGATAAGATGGATGAAGCAAAGAAGTGCAAGCCGACAGGAACCGGATGTAGATCTCTCCTGAGAGACGCAGCCAGAATACAGCTAATACATAGGCGAATGCCAGCAGCAAACCACTGAACTGAGAACTGGACCCTCGTATTAGGAATCAGAGAAAGGACTGGAAGAGCTTGAAGGGGCTTGAGACCCCCATATGAACAACAATGCCAAGCAACCAGAGCTTCCAGGGATTACCCATTTTCTTAGGCTGTCTGTCTTAACTATGGTTCTACCCATTTGGAGGAGGGAGTTTTCCCAGTATCCAATTTCTCCAGGAAAAGAAGGTCTCTGGGGTTGATCTTGACTGCTAAGGTAATGGATTTAGAATTAGAATCAGAGAAAGATATCAGGGTATGTTTGTGAGTGAGCTTCTAAAGTAGGTTAATTGAAGTGGGGCAGATCTGCCCTAAATGTGGACAATTCTATGGACTGGGGTTCCTGACAAAGAGAGAGAGAGAGAGAGAGAGAGAGAGAGAGAGAGAGAGAGAGAGAGAGAGAGAGAGAGAGAGAGAGAGAAAGTGGGTTGAGCCCATGCATTCAACCCTCTTCTTCCTGACTACGGGTACAATGTAAGCAGCTACCTCAGGTTTCTGCTGCTAAGCCTTCTCTACCATAATGGATTGCATGTACTACAGAATCTTCTTCCACAAATGGCTTCTTGTTATGTATTTGAGCACAGTAGGAGAAGAGTCTCTAACTATACAGACCATACCTGTATGTGGTTGAAATATTTAACAGAGACATTTTCTTCCAGTCAACTCCTATTATTACTAGAATCTGAAGTACGTGTGTACTGCTCTCTACCAAAAACCTTGTAATAAACTCTGTCCACTATACTAAGCTCTGTCTGAATTCTTTTGATAAAGATCACCAGGACTCGGGAGGACTGCAGGGAGGGCAAAGCAAGGCCCCAGTGAGACTGCAGCATCCCAAGAGCTGGTTTCTGGGTATGCATGCTTCATTTAAAGAAGGGGCAATCAAAATAAACACATGTAACTATAGACACTTGATTTTTGACAAAGAAAGCAAAAACATACAGTGGAAAAAAGGAAAGCATCTTCAACAAATAGTGCAGGTCTAACTGGATGTCTGCATGTAGAAGAATGCAAATAGATCCATGTCTATCACCCAACACAAAACTCAAAGTCCAAATGAATCAAAGACTGCAACGTAAAACTGGATACACTAAAACTAACAGAAAGTGGGGAACAGTCTAGAACTCATTAGTACAGGAGTCAATTGCCTGAACAGAACACCAGTCAATTGCCTGAACAGAACAATTGATAAATGGCACCTCAGAAGCTGAAAAGCTTCTGTAAGGCAAAGGACACTGTCAGTAGGACAAAATAGCAGCCTACAGATTGGAAAAGAATTTTCACCAACCCTTCATCTAACAAAGGGCTAATATCAAAAATGTATAAAGAACTCCAGAAGTTAGACACCAACAACCCAAATATCCCAATTAAAAATGGGGTACAGAGCTAAACAGAGAATTCTCAACAGAAGAATCTCAAATGGCTGAGAAGCCCTTGAAGAAAGGTTCAAAGTCCTTAGTCACTAGGGAAATGAAAATAAAACAACTCTGAGATTCCATCTGACACCGGTCAGGATAACTGGGATAAAAAAAAAAAACAAGGGAAAGCACATGCTGGTGTGGTACAAGGGGAATCCTTCTCCATTGCTAGTGGGAGTGCCAACTTGTACAAGCACTTTGGAAATCAATTTAGCTGGTTTCTCGGAAAACTGGAAATAATTATACCTCAAGTCCCAGGTATACTGCTCCTGGGCACATACCCAAAAGATGCCCCACTATACCACAGGGACATTTGCTCAATTGCATTCATAGCAGTTTTATTTGTAATAGCCAGAAGCTGGAAACAACCCAGTTATCCCTAAACTGAGGAATGGATAAAGAAAATGTAGTCTATCTACACAATGGAGTACTATTCAGCTATTAAAAACAAAGACATCAAGAATTTTTCAGGCAAATAGGTGGACCTTGAGAATATCATCCTGAGTGAGGTAATGCAGACCCAGAAGGGCATGCATGGTGTGTCTTTACTTATAAGTGGATATTAGCCATAAAATATAGGATACCCATGTTACACTCTATAGATCCTAAGAAACTAAGCAAGAAGGAAGGCCCAAGCAAAGATGCTTGAACCTCGCTTAGAAGGGGAATAAAATAGTCATAGGGGGCAGATGAAAGGAGAAAACTAGGTAAGGGAGCAAATAGGGAGAGGAATGGGAGGGGCTCAAAATCAGGTATGGGGATGGACAGGAGAGATGGCCATGGGAATGAATGGATATATGCACCTGGGAGGGGTGAGGAGGTGGAGGGCATCTCAAAGATGTGCCAGAGACCTGAGAGAGGGGAGGCTCCCAACGATCAGTGGCAGTGACTTTAGCTGTGATTCACAGCATTGGGAATATGGAACCAGAAGAGGCCACCTCCTGTATCCACCCACAAAACTTTCAATCCCAAATTTTCCTGTCTACAAGAAATGCAGGTACAGGCGATGAAGTAGAGACTGAGGGAATGGCCAAACAATACCTGGCCCAACTAGAGTCCCATTCCATGGATAAACACCAATCCCTGACAGATAGGAGTCTAGCATTGACTGTCCTCTGAGAAGCTTCACCCAGCAGCTGACTCAGAGGGATGAAGAGACATACAGCCAAACAGTGAAGGGTGCTTAGGGACTCTTATGGAAAAGTTGAGGAAGGACTGAGGCCCCGAAGGGATAGGAGCTCCACAGGAAAACCAACAGAGTCTACTAACCTGGACCCTTGGGACTCTCAGAGACTGGACCACCAATCAATGTGCATTCATGGACTCGACCTAGGCCTCCCTCACACCTATAGCAGATGTGTAGCCTGGTCTTCATGTGGGTCCTGAACATCTGGAACTGGGGCTATCCCAAAAGCTGTTGCCTGTCTGTAGGATATGTTCTTCTAGCTGGGCTGCCTTGTCTGGTCGCAGTGGGAGAGGATTTGCCTAGCCTCAAAGAGACAAAGAGGCATGAAGTGCCAGGATGGGGGTGGGTACCCAGAGGAGCCCTCTACCCTCTCAGAGGAGAAGCGATGGGTATGGAAAGAGGGATTGTGGGAAGGCGTGACTAGGAAAGGGCAGTGATTGGGATGTAAAGTGAAACAATAAAAAGAAAAAGAACAAAATAAAAAGAAGAGAAAAAATTAAAAACAAGGGGCTAGTCTCTAACTTGAGTTCCAAGTCTAGATGACTAGACACTGAAAATTTCTATAATATTCAGCGGCTGCCATCTTGTACTTATAACTTAATGCCTTTCCTACTTTCTTATGCCTTCTGAAGACTGAAAGCCTCTGCCTTCCAGACCCTGTGTTTGGACCTCCCCAAATGACATGTAATCCCTGCATTTGAGTTTATTTTGTGGTCTTTTATGCTAATGCTAGGTTTTTATTGCCCTCCTCTCCCCATTTCCTGTCATGGTTTCTTTTATATTAATCGAATAGATTTTTAAATTTTATTTTGTCTCTAGTATTATCTCACAGTATTTTTCTTTTATCTTTGTCTATATTTCACCTTCCCGGGTTGTTCTAGCCGTGCTGTAATGGCCTCTAACTTTCGGAGCTGCATGTTTTCTGCTGGGGTTCCTCATGGAACTGAAGCTGGCTACACATCAACTCCTAAAGAGCAAATGTGACACCAGCGAAAATGCCCAACAGACACCACAGGCCGGTCGGATGGCGACAGCTCCTCAGCTGATGCTCTCCTTTCTCAGATGACTCTAACCTGGGCGCAGTTGACAAAGGCCAACCAGTGCACATTTTCAAAGTAATTTTGTTAACAGAAGCAGGAATAGATATGGAATTCTTAGTACTGATTTTAGTGAAGGACATCGAAGACTCCCAGCCTGAGAACTCCAGGATACCGATGAAGCAAAAGACAATTTAAGTGTGACACTCAATATTAATCGGGTTCCATTCTTTCCAGGCTAACTTCACGTATACATTCAGTGCGATCCTAGTCATAGTCTCAATACACTTTTTTTTTTCAGTAGAAATTAATAAGAGAATTCTCAAGTACACAGAAATGCAAATGGCATAGAAGATGCAGAGCAGTTATGAAAAGCACCAGACTTGCAGGACACACACAAAGCTTGAAGGCTATTGTGAAACTATAGTGATTAACATATCCTGTGGGTGGGCAAAGATTGAACTAGTTTCTTAGGACTATCTGAACCAGAAATGTTTTCTGTATTAAAAATCCATTTAAATTATATTGTACTAAGTAACTATCATGTGAGAAGGATACTTTTAAAGTTTGCATATTGTATTGTATATAAATCCACTTTTACCCAGTGGAGGAGCCTGGGGATGGTGCCCAGAAATGGAGAAGGAAAAGAAGGCGAAAAACCATCAGCTTTGGATCGGCTGAAGGAAATAATATACTTGCTGTCTACTTCATCTTTGCCTACTTCAGTGACGTCTTTGTCCATGTAACCAATCTTTCTGGTGAGGACACCATCTGCTGTGACTGGTGAAATAAAGGTAAATGCTGACTGAGATGAGTCCTCTCCATATGCAGTCACATGGTTGTCCATGATAAGACCCAGAGGGACAAGAATCTGGGCATCACTTCCCTGGATATCGAACTCTGGTCCACAGAAGGGAACAGGACCAAGAGCCCTGGACCTGGAGCCCAGTCAGCCCTTGGAGCTCCTGCTTACTCAGGGATGAAAATTTCAAGGATTGAGGCCATCACCCCAATATGACAGCACTCAAGGGGTGCTGTTGTGAACAACAGTGCCAACCAACCAGAGCTTCCAGGGACTAAGCCAAAGACTATACATGGACTGACCCTGGGCTCCAACCTCATAGGTAGCAATGAATAGCCTAGTAAGAGCACCAGTGGAAGGGGAAGACCTTGGTCCTGCCAAGACTGAACCCCCAGTGAACATGATCATTGTGGGGAGGGCAGTAATGGGGGGAGGATGGGGAGGGGAACACCCATATAGAAGGGGAGGAGGAGGGGTTAGGGGGATGTTGGCCCGGAAACCAGGAAGGGGAATAATAATCGAAATGTAAATAAGAAATACTCAAGTCAATAAAGATGGAAAAAAAAGGGGGGTGCTGTCTTGGTCACCATCCTTGAACAGACTTCTCAGATTATTTTCTTTTACTAAATTGCTATGTGTAAGCTAAAAACATAAATAAACAAATTCACTTTAAAGGGAGAGCCAGCTAGACAAGTATGGAACATTGAGGCAGGTTAAGACGCCTACTGGACATTCAAACAGAGATGGTAGATAGGCTGTGGGGTCCTAGAGGTGTGAGCAACTACACGTATTTGTCAAGGCAGAATTGCTATTGAATGTTCTAAAACTAGATGAGATAGTTTGAGGAGTGATTATAAATAAACAGGGTCTACAAAAGGAGATCAAGGGGATACAGATCGGAAAAGAAGAAGTCAAAATATCACTATTTGCAGATGATATGATAGTATATTTAAGTGATGCCAAAAGTTCCACCAGAGAACTACTAAAGCTGATAAACAACTTCAGCAAAGTGGCTGGGTATAAAATTAACTCAAATAAATCAGTAGCCTTCCTCTACACAAAAGAGAAA
>NC_046158.1:155063091-155071637 GCF_011064425.1 Rattus rattus | reverse complement strand
TATGGTTTGGTGTGGGGACCCATACTGAACCATGTTATTTAAATAATCTAGGAAAATAAAATAGAAATTGTGCCTGAGGCTAATTTTATGTTCTCCTTTCTCCCTCCTATTTTTATCCTGTGTTTTCTTTGGTCAGGAAAAACTAGTGTTGTTTGGAAATGACCTCTGCTCGGAAGACATTTTTGTCGAATAAGGTTTAACTCATCGGGGGGGAGGCCATTGCTTTGGTAACAGGCCCATGCTTTCTGGGAATGGACGTATTTAATCTAGTATATGCCTCGCATTTCAGGAGCACAGACTTAAATAGGGACTTGTAATTTTCATGATCTTGGACAGCACGTTGGCAAGTTTTCTTCAAGTTGATGGAAATGCAGTTGTGGGAGGAGGATGATGTTTATTTGCAAGACAGGTTAGAATTGAATATCTAGGTAAATTCAATTATGCTATGGGCAAATATTTCCTGGTATGGATAAGGATTCCAAAGCTTGCAATAGGGGAGAGGTGAATCTTTCCCACAGCACAAATATTTCTCTTCTTTATTATCTTTGTGTATTTCTTATTTAAGATTTTGGTGCAAGTTATTCCTTTCCCGGTTTCTGGGCAATATCCCCAACCTCCCTCCCTCGGTGTTCCTCCATCCTCTTCTATTGTCGCCTTCTCAACAATCACATTCATAATTGGGGTTAGTCTAGCAGACCATGGCTATTTCCACTGGTGTTCTTATTAGTTGTTCTATTGCTACCTATGAGTGTTGGGCTCACGGTCGTCCATGTATAGTCTTGGTAGTGGTTATTCCTGGAAGTTCTGTTGTTTGGGCTTGTTGTTCATATGGGGTCTGAGCCCCTTCAAGCTCTTTGCAGTTCTTTCTTGATTCTTTTCTAACGGGGGTCCTTTTCTCAGTTCAGTGGTTGCTGGCATTTAATAGTTTGTTAATTTGGCTGTAGTTCTCAGGGAGATCTATCCGGCTTCGTTGAATTTTTGCTTTGTGCATCCATCTTGTATTGGATGGTTGTATAAGGTATCAATGGTGTCTTCAGTCTCTGTTTAATCTTTGCCTCCTATTCTCCTAAGGGATTCTTTGTTCTTTTAAGAGGGTGTGTATTTAATTTTATCTGTAGATTATTTCTGTGTCTAAAAATTCTAGGGTTTCACATGGGTAATAGACATTATCAATGAGTGCATACTGTGTGTTTTTCTGTGTAATGTCTTACCTGTATGATATTTTCCAGTTCTATTTATTTAAGGAATTTGTTATTGTTTTATGAAATATGATTGTGTAGATGTAAAGCACATTTTCTCATCCATTCTTGTTGAAGGGCATCTGTCTTTCTGAGTCAATGTAATGTTGTAAGGATATAGTGTATATCGGAGCAGTCTTTGAATGTTCTTGAGAACGATGTTTTGATCACTCCAGACATTTTGCCATTGTTACCATTGGCAATCCTGAGATTGGGTAGATCTTTTCAGTTGTGCTTTGTTTTAGGCAAGAATTCACTTGAGCATCATTGAGGCCGTGGGGACTGGGTAAGAACTGGCAGAACCCAGGTGGATGCTCATGGCTGTACTGAGACCCAGAACATCTGGACCATGTGGAGGCTGAGGCTGGCCCAGCTCATCATTATCCAGCCTTTGAGAGGAAGCTATATCATGGCATAAAAAGAAGGTACCAACGACAGCAATGCAGAAGCTACACCAAACCTTCCATCTCATAGAACTGTCCCCAAATGGTACATGACCCAGGGGGTCAGCTTTCTATTTAGAATTTGCATTTTCGTAGATCATATGCTAGGTTTTAACAGGCATTTATCGATATAATATTGAGTCCGTTGAGGAACAGAATAAAGTACAGTTTGAAAGACACTGTTAAAAATAAATAATCTCTTCAAAGCCTTTCTCAGAAGCAGTATTGATCCAGGCATTCTCCACTTAGACCATTTCTGCACTAAACAGTATCTCACATCTAAATAGGGATCTATAAGATGAGCCAGATCCGAATCCATCTACCGCTTTGAGATCGCTGACTGCCTTGCATACAGTCCGCCAAAACAAAGACAGAATCGTGCTCAGAAGCTAAACTGCATGTCTTAAGTTGACTAGCAGAGGAGACAAAAGGTCCAAGAAGCTCTGGATCTAGTAAGCAACAAATACAACAAATAAATCAACAAATGTCAAGAACAACAGTATATTTAAAGAGTGGAAACACAATCAGTATCTCTGGCTATGGGAGGCAGTATTTTGAAACAGCTTTGATAGGATGGATTTGAAGGAAATTGCATATCACTGCTATAGTCACTTATTACAAATGCTAAGCGTATCTTGATCTACTCGTCCTCTCTCAAGAGACACAGCACCAGCTAAAAAGATCGTGAGCCAAAGAGAGGGATTTCGAAGATTCTATTGATCGTGTGACCTGAGCGAAAAGATACCAGGAACAGATGCACGAAATGCTAGATACACTGAGCAAACAGAGAGAGACAAACTCAGACTTTGGGTACCAAATGCCTGGAGGAAAACACTGGGAACCAGCAAATAAGTGGCCTAAGAAATTCTAGACCATGATAAGGTTTCACAGAGAGAGACGAAGAAGTTGGAGATAGAGGGAGTAGGACGTTAGAAACAAAAAGTGCAGAATTTCACAGATTGGAATCTGAGCAGAGAGCTAATGATAAAATTTGAAAGCAGATCTCAGAGAGAAGAATTCTACAAAGTCATAAAACAAAGAATGTAGATGCTATAAAATCAGAAATTGCCAAACAGCAAAAGAGAAATTAAAATTATGTGATTCAGGGCCCAGGATGGTACAGCATGCCTGAGAGGAAACACTAGAACTAAAGGTAGAGACAAGTTTATAGGCTAATGGTAATCATCAGAGCAGGAAAAGGAAAAATTAAGTTTGGGAGTCACGAGAGGCAGAGAAGGCACAATACAAAGGATGCAGTCAGCCTAGTCAAGGATCAAAACTGAGGGACAGAGAGAAAAGATAAAGGAGGATTGGAAAATAATGCTTGGGGAGAATCTTTAAAATTAATAAACTAAAGAAAATAGACACTCGAAATATCAGAATTAGGTATATGTAAAATAATTTAAAGTGCAGAAGCAGAACCTTGAAACAGAAAAGACAACAGGGCCAGTAGTAAACAGGAGAAGCAACGAAAAATGAGAGATATGGAAGTATGCTCATGGACCTTACAGTAGAGCTTAAAATATCAACTAGGGAAATAATATCAGCAGAGACAGAATATATAAATTAGAGGAAGTCACATAATGTTAGAAAGACAACTTTGTAGTTTGATCTGAAAGGATGACGACCACTCTCACAGAATTTCTATAGAAATTCAAATGCAATCCCACATGGTAACAAAGAGAACTGATTTAAAGAAAGTAACACTAATTTTGGAAACAGAATTCCCTTTGCAAAACAAAATCTGACTTTGGGCTACTAAAATAGAATAATACCTCGTTAAGAAGGTAAGGCATATATAAATAATAGTAGAAATCCAGAGTCACATTTACAACATGGTTTCCAGTGGTGCAGAGAGAAGAGGGAGGCAAAAGAGACAGCACAAGGAAAAGCAAAAGGCCAGGCTTGGGTTGAGGGTTAGTATATGTTGAGTGTAGAGATGCAGGCTGAAATAAGGATGAAGGAAAAACCTGACATTATATGACATCGCAGCCTTTAAAACTGACTGGGGATAAAATTACAGAAACAGAGCAAAGACTTTGAACCATTTCTGGAGTCAGGCAAGGTCCAAAGAAAACATTCCCTCACTCCAAAGGTTGCTTTTCAAGCAGTAGAAAGGAGTAGATAAATCTATTAGCAAGAAAGGTACTAATTGATTTTTTAAATTTGAAAATTTGAACGTCTGAATGCAAAAGATGTAGTCAGACATTGAAGGCAAGCAGTCAAAAGCATCAACAAATTGAGGGATTATATATACAATTGATGCTAGTTTTCATTCACCTGACACGACTTTTAATAGTAAGAAGGCAGGGCCACTGAGAGCAAATCTCACAAAATACAGAATTGACAGAATTGATGAAATTTTAGGGAAGCTGAAATGCTTAGCAAGTAACTGGATCTTGGAACATGGGGCTCAGAAGGAACCTGGGATTACTTTATCTATTATGACAAAATTGTTAGGCCCGAAAATAGGCCATATAATAAGCAAAAGGAAAATTTAAAGATTATACACAGATTATGCTGTTGATCCAAGCTTTATAAAGAGAGACACGCACACATGCATGCACACACACAGCATATCCATATTTAGGTTAATCTATATAGAAGCGGAAAATTATGTGTTACATCTAGGACTTGATATCAATATTATTGAATCATGTGTGAAACAAATACAGTTAGGATAATGTTTAAGGAGCACTATGCCCAATTGATAACAGTTATTTTGTTTAGATTGCTTAATTTCTTGAAATTGTTTGTATCTGAAACAAAATGTATGGTTAGAAAGTCTGGCTGTTAAACTTTCGCAGAGAGAGATCAGAATAGAGCCACCTGAAATAGAAAAGGAGGCTGCAGATTTGAATCAATCTGATACTTTTGACGATTTGCAGGTTACGGACCTGAAATCTAGACATTTCCTGATTTTGGGAGAGAGAGCTAAATGGTGGCTTATCAGGCCAGAAAGAAGGAAAGGATCTGGACCCACTCCAAAGTTATAGCAGATCAGATATAATAGAGGTAGACGTGCAGTTCTAGGCTAAAATAGAAAAGAGGCCTTGCTCAGAACCCGTGAGAGAGAGACCCCATCGCCCGGGTCGGTGGGCACCTGGAGGCTGCAGGAGCAGAAGAGATTACCATCGACTGCGCAGTCTGCTCACATCCCTCGGCCCAAGAGGAAACTGTATCAAGGCCTCTGGCTCCCGTGGAGAGAGGGCTCTAGGAGTGGCGTGGACCTGCCTGAGACAGCGCACGGGAAACCGAAAGTGAAACAGGACCGGATAAACAGTTCTCTGCACCCAAATCCCGTGGGAAGGAGAGCTAAGAAGAGGCGGCGAGATCTTCCTGGTCGCCACCGCATGAGAGCCCGTGGGCAGAACCCGAGAGTTTAACTTGAGCCTCGGGGCCACAGGTAAGACCAACTTTTCTGCTGCAAGTGACTTGCCTGGTGAACTCAAGGCACAGGTCCACAGGAACAGCTGAAGACCCTGTAGAAAGGAAAACTACACGCCTGAAAGCAGAAACACTGTCCCCATAACTGACTGAAAGAAAAGAGGAAAACAGGTCTACAGCACTCCTGACACACAGGCTTATAGGACAGTCTAGCCACTGTCAGAAATAGCAGAACAAAGTAACACTAGAGATAATCTGATGGCGAGAGGCAAGCAGAGGAACCCAAGCAACAGAAACCAAGACTACATGACATCATCGGAGCCCAATTCTCCCACCAAAGCAAACACAGAGTATCCAAACACACCAGAAAAGCAAGATCTAGATTCAAAATCATATTTGATCATGATGCTAGAGGACTTCAAGAAAGACATGAAGAACTCCCTTAGAGAACAAGTAGAAGCCTACAGAGAGGAATCGCAAAAATGCCTGAAAGAATTCCAGGAAAACATAAATAAACAAGTAGAAGCCCATAGAGAGGAGACACAAAAATCCCTGAAAGAATTCCAGGAAAACACAATCAAACAGTTGAAGGAATTAAAAATGGAAATAGAAGCAATCAAGAAAGAACACATGGAAACAACCCTGGATATAGAAAACCAAAAGAAGAGACAAGGAGCTGTAGATACAAGCTTCACCAACAGAATACAAGAGATGAAGAGAGAATTCAGGAGCAGAAGATTCCATAGAAATCATTGACTCAACTGTCAAAGATAATGTAAAAAGTGGAAAAAGCTACTGGTCCAAAACATACAGGAAATCCAGGACTCAATGAGAAGATCAAACCTAAGGATAATAGGTATAGAAGAGAGTGAAGACTCCCAGCTCAAAGGACCAGTAAATATCTTCAACAAAATCATAGAAGAAAACTTCCCTAACCTAAAAAAAGAGATACCCATAGGCATACAAGAAGCCTACAGAACTCCAAATAGATTGGACCAGAAAAGAAACACCTCCCGTCACATAATAGTCAAAACACCAAACGCACAAAATAAAGAAAGAATATTAAAAGCAGTAAGGGAAAAAGGTCAAGTAACATATAAAGGCAGACCTATCAGAATCACACCAGACTTTTCTTACCAGAGACTATGAAAGCCAGAAGATCCTGGACTGATGTCATACAGACCCAAGAGAACACAAATGCCAGCCCAGGTTAGTTTATCCTGCAAAAGTCTCAATTAACATAGGTGGAGAAACCAAGATATTCCATGACAAAACCAAATTTACACAATATCTTTGTATAAATCCAGCGCTGCAAAGGATAATAAATGGTAAAGCCCAACATAAGGAGGCAAGCTACACCCTAGAAAACAGCAAGGTACTTATTGTCTGGGCAACAAAACAAAGAGAAGAAAAGCACACAAACATAACATCACATCCAAATATGAATATAAAGGAAGCAATAATCACTATTCCTTAATATCTCTCAACATCAATGGCCTCAACTCCCCAATAAAAAGACATAGATTAACAAACTGGATACGCAACGAGGACCCTGCATTCTGCTGCCTACAGGAAACACACCTCAGAGACAAAGACAGACACTACCTCAGAGTGAAAGGCTGGAAAACAACTTTCCAGGCAAATGGTCAGAAGAAGCAAGCTGAGTAGCCATTCTAATATCAAATAAAATCAATTTTCAACTAAAAGTCATCAAAAAGATAAGGAAGGACACTCCATATTTATCAAAGGAAAAATCCACCAAGATGAACTCAATCCTAAATATCTATGCCCCAAATACAAGGGCACCTACATATACGTAAAAGAAACCTTACTAAAGCTCAAAAACACATTGCACCTCACACAATAATAGTAGGAGATTTCAACACCCCACTCTCATCAATGGACAGATCATGGAAACAGAAATTAAACAGAGATTTAGACAGACTAAGAGAAGTCATGAGCCAAATGGACTTAACGGATATTTATAGAACGTTTCTACCCTAAAGCAAAAGGATATACCTTCTTCTCAGCTCCTCATGGTATTTTTTTCCAAAATTGACCATATAATTGGTCAAAAACGGGCCTCAACAGGTACAGAAAGATAGAAATAATCCTACGCAAAGTATATCGGACCACCACGGCCCAAAGCTGGTCTTCAATAACAATAAGGAAGAATGCCCACATATACGTGGAAATTGAACAATGCTCTACCAATGATAACCTGGTCAAGGAAGAAATAAAGAAAGAAATTAAAAACTTTTTTGAATTTAATGAAAATGAAGGTACAACATACCCAAACTTATGGGACACAATGAAAGTTGTGCTAAGAGGAAAACTCATAGCGCTTGAGTGCCTGCAGAAAGAAACAGGAAAGAGCATATGTCAGCAGCTTGACAGCACACCTAAAAGCTCTAGAACAAAAAAGAAGCAAATACACCCAGGAGGAGAGAAGGCAGGAAATAATCAAACTCAGAGCCTGAAATCAACCAAGTAGAAACAAAAGGACCATAGAAAGAATCAACAGAACCAAAAGTTGGTTCTTTTGAGAAAATCAACAAGATAGATAAACCCTTAGCCAGACTAACGAGAGGACACAGAGAGTGTGTCCAAATTAACAAAATCAGAAATGAAAAGGAGACATAACTACAGATTCAGAGGAAATTCAAAAAATCATCAGATCTTACTATAAAAGCTTATATTCAACAAAACTTGAAAATCTGCAGGAAATGGACAATTTCCTAGACAGATACCAGGTACCGAAGTTAAATCAGGAACAGATAAACCAGTTAAACAACCCCATAACTCCTAAGGAAATAGAAGAAGTCATTAAAGGTCTCCAACCAAAAAGAGCCCAGGTCCAGACGGGTTTAGTGCAGAATTCATCAGACCTTCATAGAAGACCTCATACCAATATTATCCAAACTATTCCACAAAATTGAAACAGATGGAGCACTACCAACCTTCTATGAAGCATAACAATTACTTATACCTAAACCACACAAAGACCCCAACAAAGAAAGAGAACTTCAGACCAATTTCCTTATGAACATCGACGAAAAAAATACTTCAACAAAATTTCTGGCAAACTGAATCCAAGAGCACATCAAAACAATCATCCACCATGATCAAGTAGGCTTCATCCCAGGCATGCAGGGATGGTTTAATATACGAAAACCATCAACGTGATCCATTATATATAAACAAACTGAAAGAACAAACCACATGATCATTTCATTAGATGCTGAGAAAGCATTTGACAAAAATTCAACACCCCTTCGATAAAAAGTCCTGGAAAGAATAGGAATTCAAGGCCCATACCAAACATAGTAAAAGCTACATACAGCAAACCAGTTACAACATTAAAACCAAATGGAGAGAAAACTGAAAATCCCACTAAAATCAGGGAGAGAAACTGACTTATTCAATAAGGTTTTCAAAGTTCTGGAAGAGATAAATCAGACAAACAAAAGGAGAGGAA
>NC_046158.1:155057348-155062991 GCF_011064425.1 Rattus rattus | reverse complement strand
AGAGGAATGGATACAGAAAATATGGTACATTTACACAATGAAATACACTCAGTTATTAAAAGCAATGACTACATGAAATTCTTAGGCAGATGGATGGAACTAGAAAACAACATCCTGAGTGAGATAACCGATTCACAAAAGAACACATATGACGTGTACTCATTGATAAATAGATATTAGCCCAAAAGCTCAGAATATCCAAGAATCAATTCACAGTCCATATGAAACTCCAGAGGAAGGAAGACCAAAATGTGGACACTTTAGTCCTTTTTTAGAAGAGAGAACAAAATACTCATGGGAGGAAGTACAGTGACAAAGAGTGGAGCACAACTTGAAGAACAGGTCATCCAGAGACTGCCCCACCTGAGTATCCATCCCTTATTCACGCACCAAAGCCAGTCACTATTACTGATGTCAAGAAGTTCTTACTGACAGGAGCCAGTTATGGATGTCTCCCGAGAGCCTCTGCCAGAGTCTTACTGATACAGATGACAATGCTTGCAGCTAACCATTGGAGTGGGTATGGGGACGCCATTGGAGGAGTTAGAAAAAGGATTGAAGCAACTGAAGGGCTTGCAATTCCATAGGAATAACTATAATATCAATTAACTAGACTGCACTAGTGGTCCCAGGCCTAAACCACCAACCAATGAGTAGACATGGAGGGACCAATGTCTCCAGACATATATTTAGCGGAGGATGGCATTGTCTATCCTCAATAGGAGGAAAAGCCCTTGTTCCTGTGAAGGCTCATTTCCCCAATATAGGGGAATGCCATGGCGTTGAGGTGGAAGCGGGTTGGTGTGAGTGGGCGCATCCTTATAGATGCATGGGGAGGGAGGAGTGAATGTTGGAGAGGGGAGAAATGGGATAACTTTGAAATGCAAATACATAGAATATCCATGAAAATAATATTAAAAGCATAAAGTTACTTCTGTTACAAAAATTGTACAGAATATGAAACAAGGCATATTTACATCTCATTAGAATTAACTTGTTAGAACATCTTATATATTTAGTTCTTCTAGGTAACTCTAATCTGTAACTCAATTATTTGTACTCTGTTTAAGTAAATTTAAATCTATAACACAAATTTAGATTATTTCCGTGCTCTATGATGGTCCTAAGGGAAATGATCATTATTTCATGCTGTGTACTAACCTATGGAGTGCTGTGTGATTATGCAAAGCAAACTGAAAAGTGTGGGTCAATTGTCAATATTTCTTGTCTCAAATCCAGAAATACCATCTGGCATTGTTTATATTTCCTTTATAATAATTTTAGGTAAATATAACTGTCTATACTATATGCTTATATCCTGTACTATATGCCTATATATATATTGCTATTTTGAAGTAACTTAAATACCAACTAAGTAAAAATTTGGTTAAATATGGTATAATACATATATTATTTAAGTTCATGATGTTATGATGAATGTGTATTGAGTTAATGATAGAGGTCAATGAAATGAAATAAAATTGAATAAAATAAAATTATAAAAATAATAAAAAATGAACATGTATTTTCGTCTTCATACATGATGAGAATGATCAATTCAAGTTATTTGTCTAAATATTCATATTCATTCCATATAGACTGTCATATGATATCTTACTATTATATTTTGTTCTTAAAAATAGTTTTCATGAAATATGCACATCTACAAGCATACATTCAGTTTTTCAAAATCAATATGACCAAATATATTTTATTACTGGGACATCTTGTAATTCATGGTGATTATGTGGAATGTATACTTCACACTAGGTTATACAGTATCTAGTTGGGTAGCAATCTATGAGCATGTTTTGGAATATTTTGCAGCAAAATGTCCTTGTCTTCAAATCACATGTTCTTATTCAGTTTTATCTCAACTCAGAATTTTTCATGAGTTTTTGCAAAATCTTTTGTTTTCAGAAACTGAGGGCTTTTGTGGATTTCAGATAAAGGCTATATACCTGTATATATTTATAATAGAAAATAAATATTCCATAAAACAATATTTAGAGGGAGTAAATGAAATCTCCTATGCTAAGCTCAAATCACTACCTGCATCCTTGTTTTTTGCAGACCTGTTAGCTGTGAGGCCCTTTTGAAGGGAAATAAATTTTTCTTAGGGGTCTTTTTTCTCCTGTCTTTCCTTTTTTTTTTTTGGCAAAATGCAAACATGAAAGAGAAATCTTTATTTTCTAATGAAATATTGTCTGGGGCAAGTTAAATATTCTCCTGGCAATGTCTCATATTATTTGAATTAGAGAAACATAGGGTGTTAATTAAGTAGAGGCTATTAAAAATATGGTAGTATAAGTGATTTTAGGAAACTGTCTTTTGCTACTGACTTGTCATATAATGGTTTCCTGTGAGGCAGGAATCTTAGTGGGCTCTTTTTGTCTTTTTCTTTGTATGATTTGTCTGTGATTAACATTTATATAAAAATAAATATATGAGAACTTTATACTCATTATATATGTTTGGCATAAAAATTGCAGCATTCTTATGAACTAAACATTGTAAATGTAATTTTTATTCACCAAGTATAATTGTCATCTAGAAGGCTTACTGCTCAATAAACTGACCCTTTCTAGCTCTTTCTGACTTCAGGCTGGCTGGTTCTACTCAGCTTTTCTAGCCCAAACTCTTCTGCAAGATGACTGACTAAAAATGGTTTCCCTTAGCTCCTGACTGAATTGCTCTGCCTGGCCTGAAACTAACTAGCAACCTGTTTTTAATCTTTTGGTTTATTCATTCTTTACCCCATTACAACTTCACCTGTAACTGGTCTCTGAAAAAAGTCCCATAAATTTGTTTTCTCTGACGTGCTTGAAATTGCATGGATGTATAAATTCAACTCCACTACAAAGCCCTAATGTACTCCACCCTAAACTGCAACAAATTGAAATGCTTTCAACTGAACTGACTCTCCTTCTCTCTGTCTCTCCCTGAATTGTTCAAGTCACCTTTCTTTCCTCTGTTATTTTCATTAAATTTGGCTTATTATTTTGACTTATTCTGTCAAATCCTTCTCTGATTAGTTACTTTGTCGCTAAATTAAATGTCCCTATCAACTGTGGATGCATTCTCCAATAAAATAAAATTACCTATAATGTTTGGGATTAAATATGAATGACATATCTGGATCCAGTTGAATTACATAGACCTATATGTTTGGATCTGATCCCCTGCCATAACACACAAGTTTCGGGATTAAAATTCCTCTATAGAATATAATCTTTAAGCCTATTATCAAATGAGAAACAGCTGTATTAAGCTAGACTGAGCACTCCATAACCATACTTTACAAGGATATGTTCTCTGTTATTTTTTTTTTTAAAATTTAAATTTTTTTCATCTTTATTAACTTGGGTATTTCTTACTGACATTTCGATTGTTATTCCCTTTCGAGGATTCCGGGCAAACAACCCCCTAACCCCTCCCACTCCCCTTCTCTATGAGTGTTCCCCTCCCCAGCTTACCCACATTACTGCCCTCCCCCCACGAATCACATTCATTAGGGGTTCAGTCTTGGCAGAACCAAGGGCTTCCCCTTCCATTGATGCTCTTACTAGGCTATTCATTGCTACCTATGAGGTTGGAGCCCAGGGTCAGTCCATATATAGTCTTTGGGTAGTGGCTTAGTCCCTGGAAGCTCTGGTTGGTTGGCATTGTTGTTCATATGGGGTTTCAAGACCCTTCAAGCTCTTTCAGTTCTTTCTCTGATTCCTGAAACGGGGGTCACATTCTAAGTTCAGTGGTTTAATGATGGCATTCGCCTATGTATTTGCGGTATTCTGGCTGTGTCTCTCAGGAGAGATCTACATCTGTTTCCTGTCGGCCTGCACTTCTTTGCTTCATCCATCTTATCTAGTTTGGTGGCTGTATATGTATGGGCCACACTTGGGACAGGCTCTGAATGGGTGTTCCTTCTGCCTCTGTTCTAAACCTTGCCTCTCTATTCCCTCCCAAGGGTATTCTTGTTCCCCTTTTTTTAGAAGGAATGAAGCATTCACATTTTGATAATCCTTCTTGAGTTTCATGTTTTCTGTGCATCTAGGGTAATTCAGGCATTTGGGCTAATATCCACTTATCAATGAGTGCATACCATGTGTGTTTTTCTGTGATTGGGTTACCCCACTCAGGATAATATTTTCTGGTTCCAACCATATGCCAATGAATTTCATAAAGTCATTGCTTTTGATAGCTGAGTAATATTCTATTGTGTAGATGTACCACATTTCTGTATCCATTCCACTGTTGAAGGGCATCTGGGTTCTTTCCAGCTTCTGGCTATTATAAATAAGGCTGCTAAGAATATAGTGGAGCACGTATCTTTGTTATATGTTGGGACATCTTTTGGGTACATGCCCAAGAGAGGTATATCTGGGTCCTCAGGTAGTTCAATGTCCAATTTTCTGAGGAACCTCCAGACTGATTTCCAGAATGGTTGTACCAGTCTGCAACCCCACCAACAATGGAGGAGTGTTCCTCTCTCTCCGCATCCTAGCCAGCATCTGCTGTCACCTGAGTTTTTGATCTTAGCCATTCTCACTGGTGTGAGGTCAAATCTCAGGGTTCTTTTGATTTGCATTTCCCTTATGACTAAAGATGTTGAACATGTCTTTAGGTGTTTTTCAGCCATTCGGCATTCCTCAGCTGGGAATTCTTTGTTTACCTCTGAACCCCATTTTCTCTCTCTCTCTCTCTCTCTCTCTCTCTCTCTCTCTCTCTCTCTTTTTATTAACTTGAGTACTTCTTATATACATTTCGAGTGTTATTCCCTTTCCCGGTTTCCAGGCTAACATCACCCTCCCCCCTTCCTTCCTGGGTGTTCCCCGCCACCCCTCCCCTCATTGCCACCCCTCCCCCCAACAGTCTAGTTCACTGGGGGTTCAGTCTTAGCAGGACTCCAGGGCTTCCTTCCACTGGTGCTCTTACTAGGATATTCATTGCTACCTATGAGGTCAGAGGCCAGGGTCAGTCCATGTATAGTCTTTAGGTAGTGGCTTAGTCCCTGGAAGCTCTGGTTGCTTGGCATTGTTGTACATATGGGGTCTCGAGCCCCTTCAAGCTCTTCCAGTTCTTTCTCTGATTCCTTCAACGGGGGTCCTATTCTCAGTTCAGTGGTTTGCTGCTGACATTCGCCTCTGTATTTGCTGTATTCTGGCTGTGTCTCTCAGGAGCGATCTACACTTCTGCACTTCTTTGCTTCATCCATCTTGTCTAATTGGGTGGCTCTATATGTATGGGCCACATGTGGGGCAGGCTCTGAATGGGTGTTCCTTTAGTCTCTGTTTTAATCTTTGCCTCTCTATTCCCTGCCAAGGGTATTCTTGTTCCCTTTCTAAAGAAGGAGTGAAGCATTCACATTTTGATCATCCGTCTTGAGTTTCATTTGTTCTAGGCATCTAGGGTAATTCAAGCATTTGGGCTAATAGCCACTTATAAATGAGTGCATACCATGTATGTCTTTCTGTGATTGGGTTAGCTCACTCAGGATGATATTTTCCAGTTCCAACCATTTGCCTACGAATTTCATAAAGTTGTTGTTTTTGATAGCTGAGTAATATTCCATTGTGTAGATGTACCACATTTTCTGTATCCATTCCTCTGTTGAAGGGCATCTGGGTTCTTTCCAGCTTCTGG
>NC_046158.1:155053513-155057248 GCF_011064425.1 Rattus rattus | reverse complement strand
TGTGTGTGTGTGTGTGTGTGTGTGTGTGTGTGTGTGTGCGCGTGCGTGCTTGTCCATGCATGTAAATGATTGTGTTGTATTTGTGTGAGGATGTGTTTACATGCAATGTTTAGCTTGTAGGGTCTGGGCGTAACCTTAAATAACATTTTACTTTCTTTGAAATAGTGTTTCTTTTGTCATATATAGCATATAGCAAGATAACAAATTTATGAGTTTCTGAGATTCTTTTGTCTCCATCTCCCATCTCATATCTCAGGCACTCGGATTACAGATTCATCCATTATGTGTAGATTATAAATGGTTACTAGAAACCCAAACTCATGCTATCATGGTTGTCCAGTAAATGTTTTATTCAGTGAACATTTTCCTAAATCAGTCCAGTTTTTTTTTTTAATGTTCTGAGTATTGAAGCTTGTAAGACAAGCACTTCATTGACTAAATTTTCTCCCAATCCAAACACCCAAGCAATTCTTAAGAACCAGCAAACTTTTTAATAGAAAAATACTCATGGACTTGATGCAGAAATAAGTCAGTCAGTTCATAAGTTTGAGTAATATGACAGCCAATGTCCAGTTTCCTGAGCTGGGGCCAACATCTTTTATACACAGGGCCACTTACCTCATGTCATAACTCTGGTGCAAATGATGTTTTCCACATTGCTCTTCTCTTGGGAAGTTATACTGTTTTACACTTAATTTTTTCCCCCAGTACAAAGACTTTCCATCCAAAACACACTACATAAATAACAAAAAAGTGGTATTTTTGCATCACAGACACTGGCAGAAACACATGCCATGTGAAGATATTTAAATTCATGCTGTTATGAATGAACCTACTGTTGTGTGAGCACGTTCATGAAATGTAGGATGATAAAAAGAGGTTTTCTGAGTATCAGCAGAGTCCACATCCTTATATTTTAAAGACTATCATTCCTACATTCAACATAAGGTTCGTTTTTTTTTCTTGTGTCCCGTGTAGTTATTTATTTATTTATTTTAACAAGTCCCGTTATATAACCCTGGTGGCCTTGGAACTCACCACGTAGACGGGGTTGCCTTGAACTCACAGAGATCTGCCTGCTGCTGGCTTCTGCATCCTGGGATTAAAGGCCTGTGCCGTCGTGCCCAGCAGGTTCCATTAGTTGATTCATACTTGTAGGTGTCCTAGGTTATACCTCACAGCAAGGATAGGAAATGGTAACTACAGAGGCTACTTAAAAGTGATCCATTGACTTCTCCAACTTCGTTATTAGAGTGGCTAGAACAAAATGACTTAAAATAGACATTTCTCCCTTCATTTGCTCTAGATAAGGTAGGCTGGGGAGGTGGCTCTGTCGCACAGCCCTCGGAGACCCAGGGGCACCTCATCTGTTGTGAGAGTCATGGTAGACTTATATGCTTTGTCTGAGGACTAACCGCCAAGATTCGTTAGCTATAAAGAGTCACACTTCCTGATGACCTGAAGAATTGGAGTCTAAGCCATCACATACAGCTGAGAATTCTCTGCATGCAGACGAGATGAGTCATGGGCTCTTTTTTTTTTATTATTATTACTTTTTTTAATTAACTTAAGTATTTCTCATTTTTACATTTTGTTATTCCTTTCCTGGTTTCCAGGCCACATCCCCTAACCCCTCCCCTCCCCTTCTTTTATGGGTGTCCCCCCCCCTCCCCCATTACAGTCCTCCCCCCAACAATCACGTTCACTGGGGGTTCCAGTCTTAGCAGGACCAAGGGCTTCCCTCTTCCTGGTGATCTTACTAGGATATTCATTGCTACCTATGAGGTCAGAGTCCAGGGTTAGTCCATGTCTTTAGGTAGTGCCTTAGTCCCTGGAAGCTCTGGTTCCTTGGCATTGTTGTTCATATGGTGTCTGGAGCCCCTTCAAGCTCTTCCAATTCTTTATCTGATTCCTTCAACTGGGGTCCTGTTCTAAGTTCAGTGTTTTGTTGCTGGCATTCGCCTCTGTATTTGCTGTATTCTGGCTGTGTCTCTCAGGAGAGATCTACATCTGGCTCCTGTCGGCCTGCACTTCTTTGCTTCATCCATCTTGTCTAATTGGATGGCTGTATATGTATGGGCCAAGGGGCAGGCTCTGAAATGGGTGTTCCTTTCTATCTCTTTTAATCTTTGCTTTCTATTCCCTATGAGGGTATTCTTTGTTCCGAAGAAGGAATGAAGTATTCACATTTTTGATCATCCGTCTTGAGTTTCATGTGTTCTAGGTATCTAGGGTAATTCAAGCATTTGGCCTAATAGCCCACTTATCCAATGAGTGCATATGTGTGTTTTTCTGTGATTAGGTTACCTCACCAGGATGATATTTTCCAGTTCCAACCATTTTGCCCTGGGTGAATTTCATTAAGGCATTGTTTTTTGATAAGCTTGAATATGCCATGGTGTGAATGTACCACATTTTCTGTAAACCATTCCTCTGTTGAAGGGGTATCTGGGTTTTGCAGCATCTGGTCATTAATAAATGGGCTACTAGAAACATAGGGAGCACATGTCTTTTTTTTATATGCTGGGGCATCTTTTGGGTATATGCCCAAGAGAGGTGTAGCTGGATCCTCAGGTAGTTCAATGTCCAATTTTCTGAGGAACCTCCAGACTGATTTCCAGAATAGTTTTACCCGTCTGCAATCCCACCAACAATGGAGGAGTGTTCCTCTTTCTCCACATCCTCGCCAGCATTTATTGTCACCTGAGTTTTTGATCTTAGCCATTCTCACTGGTGTTAGGTGAAAACTCAGGGTTGTTTTGAATTGCATTTCCCTTATGACTAAAGATGTTGAACATTTCTTTAGGTGTTTCTCAGTCATTCGGCATTCCTCAGCTGTGAATTCTTTGTTTAGCTCTGAACCCCATTTTTTAGTAGGGTTATTTGTCTCCCTGCGGTCTAATTTCTTGAGTTCTTTGTATATTTTGGATATAAGCCCTCTATCAGTTGGAGGATTGTTAAAGATCTTTTCCCAAACTGTTGGTTGCCCTTTTGTCCTAACCACAGTGTCCTTTGCCTAACAGAAGCTTCGCAGTTTTATGAGATCCTATTTGTCGATTCTTGATCTTACAGCATAAGGCAATGGTGTTTTGTTCAGGAAAATTTTTCCAGTGTCCATGTGTTCCAGATGCTTCCCTAGTTTTTCTTCTATTAGTTTGAGTGTATCTGCTATGATGTGGAGTTCCTTGATCCACTTGGACTTAAGCTTTGTCCAGGGTGATAAGCATGGATCGATTTGCCTTCTTCTACATGTTGACCTCCATTTGAACCAGCACCATTTGCTGAAAATGCTATCTTTTTTCCATTGGATGGTTTTGCCTCCTTTGTCAAAAATCAAGTGCCCATAGGTGTGTGGGTTCATTTCTGGGTCTTCGATTCTGTTCCATTGGTCTATCTGTCTGTCTCTGTACCAATACCATGCAGTTTTTATCACTATTGCTCTGTAATACTGCTTGAGTTCAGGGATAGTGATTCCCCCGGAAGTCCTTTTATTGTTGAGGACAGTTTTAGCTATCCTGGGTTTTTTGTTATTCCAGATGAATTTCCAAATTGTTCTGTCTAACTCTTTGAAGAATTCGATTGGTATTTTGATGGGGATTGCATTGAATCTGTAGATCGCTTTTGGTAAAATGGCCATTTTTACTATATTAATCCTGCCAATGCATGAGCATGGGAGATCTTTCCATCTTCTGAGACCTTCTTCAATTTCTTTTTTTTTTTTTTTTTGAGAAACAT